>NW_006782754.1:298083-335201 GCF_000442215.2 Lipotes vexillifer | reverse complement strand
AACATAGTTTTGGAAGTCCTAGCCACAGCAATAAGAGAAGAAAAAGAAATAAAAGGAATCCAAGTCAGAAAAGAAGAAGTAAAGCTTTCACTGTTTGCAGATGATATGATACTATACAGAGAGAATCCTAAAGATGCTACCAGAAAACTACTAGAGCTAACCAATGAATCTGGTAAAGAAGCAGGATACAAAGTTAATGCACAGAAATCTCTTGCATTCCTATACACTGATGATGAAAAGTCTGGAAGGGAAATTAAGGAAATACTCCCATTTACTACTGCAACAAAAAGAATAAAATACCTAGGAATAAACCTACCTAAGGAGACAAAAGACCTGTATGCAGAAAACTATAAGACACTGGTGAAAGAAATGAAAGATGATACAAATAGATGGAGAGATATACCATGTTATTGGATTGGAAGAATCAACATTGTGAAAATGACTGTACTACCCAAAGCACTCTACAGATTCAATGCAATCCCTGTCAAACTACCACTGGCATTTTTCACAGAACTAGAACAAAAAATTTCACAATTTGTATGGAAACACAAAAGACCCCAGATAGCCAAAGCAATCTTGAGAATGAAAAATGGAGCTGGAGGAATCAGGCTCCCTGACTTCAGACTATACTACAAAGCTACAGTAATGAAGACAATATGGTACTGGCAGAAAAACAGAAAGATAGGTCAATGGAACAGTGTAGAAAGCCCAGAGATAAACCCATGCACATATGGTCAGCTTATCTTTGATAAACGAGGCAGGAATGTACAGTGGAGAAAGGACAGCCTCCTCAATAAGTGGTGCTGGGAAAACTGGACAGCTACATGTAAAAGTATGAGATTAGATCACTCCCTAACACCATACACAAAAATAAGCTCAAAATGGATTAAAGACCTAGATGTAAGGCCAGAAACTATCAAACTCTTAGAGGAAAACATAGGCAGAACACTCTATGACATAAATCACAGCAAGATCGTTTTTGACCCACCTCCTAGAGAAATGGAAATAAAAACAGAAATACTCAAATGGGACCTAATGAAACTTCAAAGCTTTTGCACAACAAAGGAAACCATAAACAAGACCAAAAGACAACCCTCAGAATGGGAGAAAATATTTGCAAATGAAGCAACTGACAAAGGATTAGTCTCCAAAATTTATAAGCAGCTCATGCAGCTCAATAACAAAAAAACAAACAACCCAATCCAAAAATGGGCAGAAGACCTAAATAGACATTTCTCCAAAGAAGATATACAGACTGCCAACAAACACATGAAAGAATGCTCAACATCATCAATCATTAGAGAAATGCAAATCAAAACTACAATGAGATATCATCTCACACCAGTCAGAATGGCCATCCTCAAAAAATCTAGAAACAATAAATGCTGGAGAGGGTGTGGAGAAAAGGGAACACTCTTGCACTGCTGGTGGGAATGTGAATTGGTACAGCCACTATGGAGGTTCCTTAAAAAACTACAAATAGAACTACCATATGACCCAGGAATCCCACTACTGGGCATATACTGTGAGAAAACCATAATTCAAAAAGAGTCATGTACCAAAATGTTCATTGTAGCTCTATTTACAATAGCCTGGAGATGGAAACAACCTAAGTGTCCATCATTGGATGAATGGATAAAGATGATGTGGCACATATATACAATGGAATATTACTCAGCCATAAAAAGAAATGAAATTGAGCTATTTGTAATGAGGTTGATGGACCTAGAGTTTGTCATACAGAATGAAGTAAGTCAGAAAGAAAAAGACAAATACCACATGCTAACACATATATATGGAATTTAAGAAAAAAAAAAGTCATGAAGAATCTAGGGGTAAAACAGGAATAAAAACACAGACCTAATAGAGAATGGACTTGAGGATATGGGGAGGGGGAAGGGTAAGCTGTGACAAAGCGAGAGAGTGGCATGGACATATATACACTACCAAATGTAAAATAGCTAGCTAGTGGGAAGCAGCCGCATAGCACAGGGAGATCAGCTCAGTGCTTTGTGACCACCTAGAGGAGTGGGATAGGGAGGGTGGGAGGGAGGGAAGAGATATGGGAACATATGTATATGTATAACTGATTCACTGTGTTATAGAGCAGAAACTAACACACCATTGTAAAGCAATTATACTCCAATAAAGATGTTAAAAAAAAGATAGGTATAAATTTCTCCATTTATTTTTATATATTTTAAAACAATGAAACTGAATAAATAAATGTAATAGAATTAATAGATGAGTAATAAAACTTTTGAATTTTGAAAAAAAAAAAACAAAAACCGCTTATGTTTTGTATCCTAGGCATCCAGCATTTCCTATGGCTTTCCAGATACTATCTCAATGGCCCTAAGCTCTTTAGCCAAAGTCAAAATTTTTTAAATGTTTCTGCTCAGCACTGGTCCTGTCCACCTGTGGCTATATATGGATTAAGCTAAGCCAATGAGCTGTCCCTCTACATCAGAATTAGAAACTCAAGTGCTGTCCCTGGGAATAGGGCAAGGCAGATGATTCAGTTTTATTTTTCTTCTTCTCTTTGTCAAATCCTATGTTTATTGTTGTTCTTGTTGGTTTTTGTTTGCTTATTTTTTTGGGAAGGATTTGATTTTCTTGAGCTGATTTTGGAATAGAGAGGATATTTATGAGAGGAAAACAAGAACAGGGACTTTCCATGGAAAATGTGGAAAGAAAACCAAAATGGAGTTGATATTGCTAAGAGAGCTTTTTAAAATGGAGCCAGGAGGCACTGAGTAAGTGTGACTTATGAAATCTGACCCTTTGACCACTTATTGTCCTAACTGAGGCATCTGGAATATCTGCCAGAAACTCAAGATACTTATAGGATCCTCACCCTAAAACAACCTGTGACAACCATCCCTTGACGAAAAATATTTTCTTCTTGTGTCAGAGTATAACTTCATGGCTTTTGCCTTTTTAAGTCCCTCTTTCTCTTCCCTGGAACACTCCTTTTGTTCTACCCAAATGTGTGTCTCCTGAATTACAGTTCTTAAGACCCCAAATAAACTCTTCTATTTGCAGTCTTCTGCATTATTTTGGTTGACAAAAACTAGTCTAGCATGCTATGTTAGAAAGCAAATGGACTTGTCTCCTATTCCTTTGTTCCTCAGAGACTTTACCAAATGATGTGGAACCTTATCCTCTTCTTCAAGAACAGGGGAGGCTCTAGATTTCTGTACCAAAGGGATTAGGGGCACAAACTGGTTGGAATTATTGGAAGTAGGAGGCTAGAGAGCTTGCCTTGAAGTTGTACTTGCTCACTGTGATTTACATATATTTTATGTTACAGACAAATGTAGCAAAAATTCTTGGATACTTTTATGTTTAAGAAAATGTCAACTGTTTATATCAAATAATATTAATATAAAAATTATAATCATTGTTTTATTTGGAATGATTTTCAGGAATAGTGGATCTAGCAGAGCTAAAGTTTCCCAAAGTTACCCTTTGGTTTTAATTATCTTCATGAGATCTTCCATATTGTTCTCACTTCCATCCCAATGCTGTCAGCTGCTCCTCTGTGCTTCCACTGTACTTAATATACTTTTCTGTTGTAGCTTTTATCACTTAGCGTTGCAATTATTTCTTTATACCTTCCACTAGATTATTTGCTCTTCAAGAGCAGAAATCTTATCCTTTTCATTTTTGCATTCATGGCACATAGAATATGCTCAATGTCAATGTTGATTGAATCAGATATAGAAAATGAATGAAAGTTTGATCAATCTCTGGGTTGACAGTGTCCAAAGCTCTGCTTACCCCTTCCTCAGTGAAATTCATAAAAATTAAAAAAAAGAAAAACCAACCATTTAAACCTTCTGGATATGGTCCTAAGGACAAATAACAAATGAGGAAACATCTATTCAACATCTATCAACGTTCTGTAAAAAAAAAGGGAGTTTGTGATATTTGAACCAAGACTCCTCCCTCCTTTCCTCCCTCCTCTGCTCAGCAAGGTGAAGATTCCACTCTAGACTGCTGCACCCAAGAACAGAGGACGAATTCTTGCCCCAGCTTCTAGTCAGAGGGCTTTTTTACCCTGGAGGAGCATGACTTCGGTGCTTCTTATTCTGCCCCTGGCTACCTGTTGCTGAGGCTAAGCTCTAGGTGATTGCTAATGAGAGGTGGGACTCCCATCTTCCAACCTTCTCCCACTTATGGAATGGAGGTACTACTTTGAGTACAGAGTGCTGAAAATACTGGGATCCTGATTGTACTTGCCCCAACTCATAAGGTAGTGGTTCCATGCAAGGAGACGCAAGCTGAGAGAACCTTGGCTGCTGCCCACCCTTCACCCCCATACCGAGTACTCAGCTTCTAGAGTGGGGTGGTCATGCAGAGAGAAGCTTGTCATTGTTACCACCCCTAGCTCCAGAGCCCTGGCTAAGAGAGTTTGCCTGGGGGAGAATCAGTCCACAAAACATATAGCTCCTAATCTCTTCCCAAAGGAACTGACTTCATTTGCAACAGCATGGAAAAGTTCAAGCCTAGAAGCACTGTAAAGAACAGTAGAGATCTTGGTGAAAGGCAATTGGGAGGTGACTCTTGGATTTAATGACGATAAAGCGTAGACTGTTGGCTGAAAAGTTCGCAGGAGAGAACTAAAGAATAAGATAGCTGGGAGAAGCCTTTTGGGGTTAGAACAAACATCAGATACTGACCACAGACTCTATCTCTTTAAAGGAAGCACCATTTAATTGGATTAGTTTGTAGAACAATAGAGTAATCAGCTGGCAATTAATGGCATTTAACAGCTGGGTGTGGTCAGTGAAAGAGAGGAAGAAAGCCATACAAATACTGTTATCGCAGAGTGACTGTGGGCGCACCTAAAGCTGTGCCTTCCTGAAAAGCAGCAACAGAATTTTAACATTGAGTATGTGTCTGTGTGTGGTGGTGGTGGGGAGGGGCTATGCATGGGGACTAGACTATGTTAAAATAATCTAGCCAGTTACTAAACAAATTAAAAAAAACAAATGACAGTAACAAGCCCTGGAATGGGGGTAATCAGTACCCAGAGTTTGAGACTGACCAAATATCAGATTTCATATATACTTTTCAGTCCCCAAATTTCCATTTTGTTCTTTTTTATTATCATTTTTACCTCCTTATTTATATTCTCTATTTGATTGAACGTTGTCATCATGCCTTCCTTTACTTCTTTAATCAAGCTTTCCATTAGTTCTGTGATCATATTTCTAATGGCTGCTTTGAAGTCTTTTATGTGAAATCTGATATCTTTGATGCTCTAGGTATTCTTCCAAAGGTATAGAGCCAAGAAAACAAAGCACTCTTATTAGAAAATGACCAGAAGAACTCATAGACAGGCTAGTTTTCTGTTACTTTGTAGCTGTTTATAATCCAGTTTTATTCCTCTATGGCGCTAAAGACTACAATTCTATTACAATTCCCAAGGCCCAATTCATTCAAAAATATTTTCATATGCTGTCACACTGTTGAAGCTTTCCTGCCAACCTCTTTTCTTGGCCACCTCATAGGCTACAAAATTTTGAGTTTTCTCACACATGAATTAAATATGTGATTTCACTGAATATATTTTAAAATGTGCCAACAAAGCATGATTTTTTTCAGATGTACTGGATGTCTTCCCTCTAGGAAACCCAAGTCCCATTACTCCAAATGAAATACAGATGGAGATTTCTAAAAAATATATTTAAAGATGAGATTTACTCTATAAATATTAGGTTATAATGGTAAAGCTAGAACTAAGTATATTTATTATGTAACTTCCAAGTTGATGATGATACTTTTATATGACGAGAGAAATATATAACATATATGTTTATAGGTAGGTATATATCTCAGAATGCTCTTCTATCTAAAATACTTATTTCTCATCCTTAAGAGTAAGATTCTTTTCACATATATATGAAAGACAGTATCCAATTATAAAAGAACAATATGTGGTGATACTTGATTTGTATAGACAACCAAGATGTTGTTATTTCCCAGTTTGGAATTTTCATTATAAAACAAACATAATCGCTATCACTTTAGTGTCTTTGAGTCTCTTAAACAAATACATTTTTATTAGAAGGCATCAATGCACATCCTTAAACTATGGTAGGACAGAGAAAAAAGTTAGGATTTTTATGTTAACAGAGACTTTTATAAAACCTGGCAGAATTCTTCAGCGTGTTTTTAATCTTAATTGCTTTCTCATAAGCAATTTTTTTGTATGTCCCATTAATCAAATATTAAAATATTCAATATTAAGAAAACAAAACCGAATAATAATTGGACAAAAGTCAGTAAAAGTAAAAGTCACCATTTTTGAACAGTAAAAGTCACCATTTTTAGGTGTATATTCAATGACTTTACAAATGTCCATAATCATATAACCGCTAATACAAACAAGGTATAGCATAATTTAATCTCTTTTAACGGTTTACCAGTGTCCCTTGCACTCAGTCCCTTCTCCCCACTCCCAGTCCCTGACAACTACTAATTCAATTTCTGTTTCTGGAGTTTTTCCATTTCAAGAATGTCATATGAATGGAATCATATAGGGTTAGTAGACCTTTGGTCCTGTCCAAAATATCCAGGACCAATGTCCTGCAAGGGAGTGGCCAAGTGCTAATAAGACTTTGGAGCAACTGGAACTTTCATATGTTGCTGGAGGGAATGCATAATGGTATAGCTACTTTGGAAAACACTTTTGCAGTTTCTTATAAAATTAAACAAACACTATTCCAGTCAATTTTCCTACAACTAGTTTAAGCAAATGGCTCCACCTAGTGGAAATAAATGCTTATAAAATCTAAATTTACATTTGATTTAGAAGAATTGCAGCATATCAATTTTATCCTGTTTTTTAAATTTAGACATTCTTTTTAAAATAATTAATTAATTAATTTTTTGGCTGCATTGGGTCTTCTATACTGCGGGCGAGCTTTTCTCTAGTTGCGGCGAGCGGGGGCTACTCTTCGTTGTGGTGCGCGAACTTCTCATTGTGGTGGCTTCTCTTGTAGTGGAGCATGGGCTCTAGGTGCGTGGGCTTCAGTAGTTGTGGCACGTGGGCTCAGTAGTTGTGGATCATGGTCTTAGTTGCTCCACGGCATGTGGGATCTTCCTGGACCAGAGCTCGAACCTGTGTCCCCTGCATTGGCAGGTGGATTCTTAACCAGTGCGCCACCAGGGAAGTCCCTGTTTAGACATTCTTATTTTATTCTGAATCATTTCTATGTGGTAGTTTATGAGCTCAAGGTAAGAAAATCCCAAAGATAATCAATTGTATAAAATAAAATATTTCCACATATTTTCTTTTAAAAAAATTATACACATATATTTTTTATTGTAGTAAAATATAAAATTCACCATTTTAGCCATTTTTAAGTGTACAGTTTAGTGGCACTAAGTACCTTCATAGTGATGTGCAACCATCATCACTATCCATCTCCAGAACTTTTCATCATCAGTTGAAACCTGTACCCATTAAATATTAACTCCCTACTCTCTCCTCCCCCCGGCCCCGTGGTCAAACAAAAATAAATAAATGGGACCTAATGAAACTTTTGCACAGCAAAGGAAACCATAAACAAGATGAAAAGACAACCCTCAGAATGGGAGAAAATGTTTACAAATGAAGCAACTGAGATAGGATTAATCTCCAAAATTTACAAGCAGCTCATGCAGCTCAATAACAAAAAAACAAACAACCCAATCCAAAAATGGGCAGAAGACCTAAATAGACATTTCTCCAAAGAAGATATAGAGATCGCTAACAAACACATGAACGGATGCTCAACATCACTAATCATTAGAGAAATGCAAATCAAAACTACAATGAGGTATCACCTCACACCGGTCAGAATGGCCATCATCAAAAAATCTACAAACAATAAATGGTGGAGAGGGTGTGGAGAAAAGGGAACCCTTTTGTGCTGTTGGTGGGAATGTAAATTGATACAGCCACTATGGAGAACAGTATGAAGCTTCCTTAAAAAACTAAAAATAGAAATACCATACGACCCAGCAATCCCACTACAGGGCATATACCCAGAGAAAACCATAATTCACAAAGAGTCACGTGGGCTTCCCTGGTGGCGCAGTGGTTGGGAGTCCGCCTGCCGATGCAGGGGACGCGGGTTCGTGCCCCAGTCCGGGAGGATCCCACGTGCCGCGGGGCGGCTGGGCCCGTGAGCCGTGGCCGCTGGGCCGGCGTGTCCGGAGCCTGTGCTCCGCAGCGAGGAGCCCGTGTACCAAAAAAAAAAAAAAAAAAAAAAGAGTCACGTACCACAATGTTCATTGTAGCTCTATTAAGTGTCCATCGACAGACGAATGGATAAAGAAGATGGAATGAGTACAATGTATTACTGAGTACAATGGAATATTACTCAGCCATAAAAACAAATGAAATTGAGTTATTTGTAGTGAGGTGGATGGACCTACAGTCTGTCATACAGAGTGAAGTAAGTCAAAGTAAGTCATATAAATCTATGTTAATAGATATATATGGAATCTAAAAAAAACTGGTTCTGAAGAACCTAGGGGCAGGACAGGAATAAAGACACAGACGTAGAGAATGGACTTGAGGACAGGGGGAGGGGGAAGGGTAAGCTGGGATGAAGTGAGAGAGTGGCATGGACATATATACACTACCAAATGTAAAATACATAGCTAGTGGGAAGCAGCCATATGGCACAGGGAGATCAGCTTGGTGCTTTGTGACCACCGAGATGGGTGGGATAAGGAGAGTGGGAGGGAGACGCAAGAGGGAGGAGATATGAAGATATATGTATATGTATAGCTGATTCACTTTGTTATAAAGCAGAAACTAACACACCATTGTAAAGCAATTATACTCCAATAAAGATGTTAAAATATATTGTTCAGAACTATGGAATATATTGCCTAGATTTAATTTTATATAACTATATCAAGTATCTAGAGCATATTAACATTTTAACTTGTTTATTAATTTACAGAATACTTCTTTTCTATGGCATGTCAATTTATATAATAAACCACTCAGTGCCATTTTGTTTCAACTCTTAAAATAGCTAAATAAAAAGATGCAATTCCAGGCTTTTTGGAGAATGATTCCTATAACCTATTAATAGGAGAAACTCTATGTGCATCAAGCATGGTTAGTTATGAATTGTGGGAGATTTTAACCATAAACCTTTACCCTGTTGTATATAATAATTTGTGTCCTTTTTGTGGTAAAATTTCTGTGTAAAAGCTATAAATGATTTCTCATAGGCTACAGACTTATACTTCCTGTGTGGCTACATTGGTGATCTCTGCTCTTAAGAAGTACAACTTAATGAGGACTATATCCTGTTCCAACTCTTCTAATGGAAAGGAGTTTGTAACCTAATGAATTTATGTTTTACAACTTTCTTCCTTCAAAGGAAGTCAATGTACATTTCATTACAACATGCTTTCAACATTCTGGTGATGAAAGAGTCAATACTTGCTTTTCACAACTTAGAAATGAGGAAACTGATGTATGTTGAAGTTAAGTGGTTTAACAGAAGTCACCCAGAAGTGCGGGTCTGACTCTCTTACCTGCATTTCTTTTCCACTCACTTAAACCATGTTCTTCACACATTATAGATCCATAGCAATCTTATTTCGCTTTCTTAGCCCCAGAGTTTCTGATTACTTAAATTCTACAAGTCAGTGTGCAATAAAGATGATGCTGATGAAGAGATTGAGTTTTCTGCACCTGTTTTATAGTGCAGTGTTTTGGAGATAATCAGCATTTTACTAAAGCTGTATGTTTAAATTTGTCTTGCTAAATATGACTTTTCCTTTTACTTGTGTCTGCTTTGTCATCAAAATCATCATCTGCTTTTTCCTGCTAGTAACAGAGGAAGGACATCATCCTAAATGGGTTGAGTAGGATAATTTTATCTGAAGAAGAGTTCTTAATTGCACAGATTTGTGCAATAGTGGCAGGAACAGATAAAGAAGTTCATGAACAGTTGGTAAACTCTTTGTGGTTGAAGCACATAACCCAAATTCTGATTGGTAGCTGACAGAGAAACTGGAAATTCTCCGTGTTGATAGGAAGAAAATGACTCAGCCAAGTATGATCCAGTTATGGTTCTCCAGAAGAGGGCACCAACTTCCAAGAATAGAATCAGAGGATAAAAGAATCTAAATCTATACCAAGATAAGGATAAAGTCAATTTTCTGGCCTTTATTGACTGAGGCTTTTTTCTAGGAAGGAAACTTTGAAAATTAATACCAAACTATATATTATACTGCTGTAATTTAATTCAAGTTTATTAAAGCAGTGGGGTGCTTTAATAAACAAATTTATGATATTGTTTTCTTGTTACAAATATCAGTCCTTTGTTGTTGTTTCCAAAAGTCATGCATGAAAGTACTAGAAAACATAACTTACTTAGTCTAAACCAGGTAGACTAGGCAATAAAGGCTGTACAGCATTTTCCCAAGCACCAGCTTGCAGTAATCTCATCATGAAAGGAATCATTTCATGAGCAATTCCTTTTAGACTTAACACTTAGGGAGTCATTTTATAGGGGCTCTTGTCCTAGTTACTGAAAGTTCCCTTCATTAATTTTTCTCTCATTTTTAAAGATTTGATTATAATGAACAACTGAGTAATTACTATTTTAAAACTATTTAAATATTGTAAATATGACACTGGGATTATTTTTGGTCTTTTATATTCCAAAACTTAAAACACTTGATCTTTTTCCTAGCTCTTATTCAGAATGGATCTTGGTACTGACCAGGTACTGTTTGTTATAACATGAAGTCTTTGTGCCAAAATTCAACAAACATTTATGGGGCACCAACTCATTTAAGCCACTGTCCTGAGAGCAGGGGTGAAGTGCTAAGATTATTAAGCAATTTGAATAAATTTCTCCAGATACACATACTTCTGATGTGATTATTTTTAACCAAAATAGTCAATCAGTGCACACAATCGATTAGTTCAACCTTACAATCAGGAAGTCTCTCTCTTTCTTTTAAAAATAAATTGACTATTTGGCTGACTGAATTGACAGGTTATTTTTAGGTAAGTAACTAAATTAGGCCTTATGTGTAAGCACAACCTCAGTTGTCAGAACTCTTATTCTCAGTTGAACCAGGCATGTAGAGGCATTGATAGTTTTCTCTTTTCCTTTATGTTCTCTCGATCAGCTGTTGCTTTTCTTTCCTACATGGTCTGTGGATTTTAGTTTTTCAATGGCTTAGCAACTGTTATCTAAGTTTACAGACCATGTACCTGTGCGGAGAACTCAGGTTCTAGGTGGTAAATGCCATACTAAAAATACAGTGACAAACAGAAGATATGAAAGTTATATTATAATTTCAGAAACATCTGGGTAAAATTCTCCAAAGTATATTTTAATTTAAGGAATATTAAAAGTATACATTTGTTGTGGTTTTATTTTTGTTTCTTGTGTGATATTCTGGGCAGGCTTTTCTCTTTTTCTTTTTAGTTCATGATCCATGATACCTATTTTAGCTTTATCTCTTGTTTTTATCTCAATAAGTCAGGCCAAATTGAACATGTCATTAAATTCATAAGATATAGTCTGTATATCTCATTGTAATTTCTTACAAGTCTTCTTAGCTTCTGTGCTACAGTCTTTTGCTTTGCAAAAAAACAAAACAGTAAGACACAAATAAAAATAACCTATATCAAAATTTATTTCCTTGAAGCACTATTTGCAAGATGATAAAAATTATGAAATGCAGGAAGACTTGGTAAAATCTCATATAATGCTCTTCTCAGTCCTAGTGAGGAACAGTAACCGTTCCATAAATTCACTTTGCTTCCATCAGCATCCATACGTCAGGTTAAAGAGGAAATATGCTAATCTTTAAGTTCCACAGTTTGCCCAAATAATTTGTTAAAAGGCACAATATTATTTGGTTTAGGGTATGGTATATAGACTATCTAAAATATCACAGAGTGGCCACTCAGTAAACATTCTTAATGAGCTTGTTTTGAAAATAAGAGTTGTGCAGCCCCTGTTGGCCTGTTGTTTTCCTTGCCCAGGAGATATAGCCTGGCAGACTCAGGGCAGCTAATCAGGAGATTTGTTCAGCCCTTTGTCCTTTCTTCTGGGAGATAATTCACACCACATCTCTCCACAGCACTTACCAATGCAGTAAGGCATACCAACTACAATCAGGGTGGAAGGCTCCAGTGTGTCATTCTGGCTGCAAACATTTGTTTCTACTTGGGAACCCATGAGGGGCAACAAACTAGGAACCCTCTTTTGATCCTTCCTCAGATTGGGCTTTAGGGAGTTTAAATCCTCCCCTGCCAGTGACCAAGAGTCACTGATCCCCTGTTCCCTTTTTCCTTAGTGTGATGGTTCTTTCAAACTTCGTTTAAGGATTCCATGGAGATGAGAAGATCGAGATAAAGGACTGGAAATTATACTTGAAAGGGTCTAAGTGGAAAAGGAAGTTTTTAAGAATCCAGTATTTGTCCCACATACAGAAACGTGGACAAAACTTAATGTTGAAGAAATTGTAGCAGAGGCTTCAGTATAACAAAAGCAAACAGTAAGATAGCAACTGGTTACTTTTTTTTAATTTTTATTTTATATTGGAGTATAGTTGATTTACAAATGTTGTGTTAGTTTCAGGTGTACAGCAAAGTGATTCAGTTTTACATATACATATATCTATTCTTTTTCAAATTCTTTTCCCGTTTAGGTTATTACAGAATATTGAGTAGAGTTCCCTGTGCTATACAGTAGGTCCTCGTTGGTTATCTATTTTAAATATAGTAGTGTATATATGTCAATTCCAAACTCCCAGTTTATCCCTCCCCCTATGCCCTGGTACCTTTCCCCTTTGGTAACCATAAGTTTGTTTTCTGAGTCTGTAAGTCTGTTTCTGTTTGGTAAATAAGTTCATTTGTATTTTGTTTTTTAGATTCCACATATAAGCAATATCCTATGATATTTGTCTTTCTCTGTCTGACTTACTTCACTTAGTATGATAATCTCCAGGTCCATCCATGTTGCTGCAAATAGCATTATTTAATTATTTTTAATGGCTGAGCAATATTCCGTTGTATATAGGTACCACATCTTTATCCATTCATCTGCCGATGGACCTTAAGGTTACTTCCATGTCTTGGCTATTGTAAACAGCACTGCAACGAACATTGGGGTGCACGTATCCTTTTGAACCATGGTTTTCTCTGGGTATATACCCAGGAATGGGATTGCTGAATCACAGGGTAGCTCAGTGTTTAGTTTTTTAAGGAACTTCCATACTGTTTTCCATAGTGGCTTTACCAATTTATATTCCTACCAACAGTGTACAAGGGGACCATTTTCTCCACACCCTCTCCAGCATTTATTATTTGTAGACTTTTTGATGGTGGCCATTCCGACCTGTGTGAGGTGATACCTCATTGTGGTTTTGATTTGCATTTCTCTAATAACTGTGATGTTGAGCATCTTTTCATGTGTGTCTAGATGAGTCACACAGAATGTTATTTTTTATAGAGAAGCAATACAAAGCTATGTGAAATGTATAGTTCAGGTTTTAGGACAGTGGTTCTCAACCCTGGCTGCACATTAGAAATATCTGGGGAGCTTTTAAAATTCCTGATGCCCAGATTACACCCCACACCTATTAAATCAGAATCTCTGAAGTTGCACCCCATGCATCAGTATTTTTTAAAGCTCTCTAGATGATTACAGTGGTCATAACTGAGAACCACTCCTTCAGGGATAGACTGAGTTGCCTGCAGTAGTATGTCACTTAGAAAAACAATATAGTATTACAGAATGTGTAAAACAGACAACCCCCCAACCAAAGAAATAGGTAAATATCACGTCTTAGACTTTTTTGTTAAAGAGGCTATTTCTGTGTGGTGGTGGTAAAGGTTACACTAACACATTTGAAACCATCTTAGTAGTCAATATTACATTTAAGCCTTGCCAGTTCTACATTTGCCCTTGTTTTTCTGCCAGAAATAGGTAATTTTGAGCTTCAAGTTTTGTGATATTTCTGACACATGAAACATCTACATTGATTAAGCATATTGAATAATCAGTATTGTTAAAGAACAGAGTATTTTATTAATTTGACAGGATTTTCAGCTTGTAATATTAGAATGCACTTCTAGTAATTATCACTGGGTTATTTTTCATTAGAACTTGTGTTGTCTTTAATCAATTAATAATTTAATGATATTTATAAGTATCCATTTGGTTAAGCTTGGGCTTTTGTGTTGGACTTGTTTAGGTACTTCTTTTGCCCATGTAAAAAAATTAATAAACAGAAACGTCAATTAAATAGAGTTGGGAGACCAGAAGGGGGAGCGCTCATGCCCTCTGTTGATAGCAGAGTCCAACAGAAAGAAGAAAGACTCCTCTTCTTTCCTGGCAAGGACTCAGCCAACAAAAAGCCATAGATGTTTTGTTTGCTATAGCCCTCCCAACTTCCTTTTTTCCCTCTATAAAAGGCTTCTCCTTCCCTAGTGCATGCGGGGACTTGTATGTGGCTTGCCATGGTTGTAGACCCTAAGTGGTAATTCTCTGCTGCTACTGAATAAACCCATCTTTGCTGGAGAAATATCTGGCAGCTTATTTGTTTTAGGTCAACACCTCCTTTCCTTTATATCTGTGAAATCAGGATAATATGCGTGACTTATTCATAGATTATAGGATTAAATGACAAAGCACATGAGAAGTGCTTTGCACGGTGCCTGATAAATAGTAAGCACTAAGTAATAGCTATTATTTAATTTTAGTAATATTATGCACATTGGGATAATCAGGAGTAAGTAAGGTTCTCATTTCTATATATCAAAGAAAGGAATGAGTATTTATTACATATTTTGAGTAGCTAGAATATATCCAACTTTGGGCCAGAAGGCTTGTATAGATTTCTCATTTCATCCTCTTTGTGTGAAGTAGATCTTATTATCCCAGCTTTACAAATGGGAATTCTGATGGCAAGGGAGTTTAACAATTTATACTAATTTTATTCCAGTGAGCACATTTATTTAGCAACCACCTTAATAATGAGTCCCCCAAACCCCTTGCTCTTATATTAATTTAAATAGTAGAAAACTATTGTATTGTATATTGTGGATTATTTTTTTTTCTTTTTGTAGTTCTCTTTGTGATATTTAAACTTGGAACCCAGGACAAGAAAAGTCCAGCAAGTATGGGAATATCTCTATGAGTACCATTAGGTGTTATTTTTTTCCCCCTTTGGGAAACAGAAGAGAAAGGGATGTGGAAATGTTTAGAATTAGGGAAGTCCCTAAGTGTTCACATTTAGATGTTATTTTTAAAAATACCTAAATAGGGGCTTCCCTGGTGGTGCAGTGGTTGAGAGTCTGCCTGCCGATGCAGGGGACACGGGTTCGTGCCCCAGTCCGGGAAGATCCCACATGCCATGAAGCGGCTGGGCCCGTGAGCCATGGCCGCTGAGCCTGCACGTCTGGAGCCTGTGCTCTGCAACGGGAGAGGCCACAGCAGTGAGAGGCCCATGTACTGCAAAAAAAATAAAAATACCTAAGTAACTGAAAAAAGTATATAAAAATAGCTTATAATTCAAAGAATCAGAGACAGAGTTATATAAACTTCATTAATCCAAAATTCACCATTTAACAGAAATGTTGTTAGTGACCACAATAACTTTATAAAGATTTTTCTTTGCATTTGTTTATTTAATGAAAATTATACTGTTGCTTTATACCACAGCTTAAAAATAGCATCATATTCTCTCTTAAACATTTGTATAGTGTTTATTATACTCCCAGCACTGCTCTAAGCTTCTTACATATACTAACACATTTAACCTTCATAATACCCTTACAAGATAAGAGCAGTTATTATACCCATTTTATAGCAGAGGAAACTGAGGCATAAAGAGGTTAGGTGACTTGCTCAAGGTCACATAGCTGGTAAGTGGCAAAACCTTGTTCAAACCCTTGTGATATGGCTCTGAAATCTATCACTTAATCACCTTGCCTATTTCCTCACATGATTCCTAAAAGAAAAAATTAGAATTTATAGTGAGTTTACCAAGCACAGGTAATGCTAATTAGGGATAGGAATTTTTGCTTCTCCCAAGACCCTATTAAGTAAGTATATATAGAACTTTCTATTGAAATGTTTAACAAGATATATGAAATGACTACTACAGATAAAATGTTCAGAGATGCTTGTGTTATTTTGTCTATTCAGTTGTCTGGATCATAATTTTTGTATTCTAGATCATCTGTATTATATTTTGGTTGCTAGAGGCAGAAGTTCAACTAAATTGGTTTAACAAGAGAATGAAATTTACTGGCAAATATAACTGACAATCTTAATGGATAGTGCTGGTTTAAGACTGGCTCTATCCAGGACATTTTTTCTTTTTCTCTTTCCATCTTTTGGCTCTGCTTTCCTCTATATTGGCTTCAGTCAGGCTTTCTGTATGTGCCATCAATATTGACCCTGGAAACACCAGAGTTACATAATCTTTAGAGCTCCCGATATCAGAAGGAGAGCACCTTTAATCTAGAGTTTGTATTTATTGTCAGAAAAGAACTGATTAGCTCTGCTTGGGTCAAGTGTCTGCTACTGGACTAGTCATTAATTCCAGAGGCATGTGGCCAACCTGGTCTGGTTGGGACTGATACATTGTTAGAATCACATCAAATAGGTGAAAAGCAATTCCCAAAAGAAAAAGAGGATTCAGTTACCAGAAAAGGAAAAGCAGTCTGTGTCACTGGTAAGTCATGGCTGCTTGAGATTACAAAATCTTCAGGTCCCTTCCGATACTTCATGACAATGGCAATTATAATAGACATGGCTGGCCCTGTGTTCTTATTTCCCCAGAGAGCAAGATACTTAGGATGAATCATAGAGACTCTGTTCCTTATTTACCATCTCCATTAAAGGGTCAGAATAACATGTTTTTTATTACTTATGATGGATCCTAAATTGGTTGTGGTGATCTATGAAAGTACGCCATTTAATTTAAAATTAAAATACTATAATAACTCTTTGCAGCACATATAATCCTGTATATAAAACATGCCTAATGATATGTGTGAACTCACCTCTTCTTCTCTAGTCCCATTTTTTACTGTTGCTTTAGACTCACTTTATTCTAGTCATGGAAAAGTATTGAAAATTCCCCAAATGTGCTCCATCTTTTATACATTAGCATGCTTTTGTGTGTTGCTCTCTCTTCCTGCCATACCAATCTTTGTCTGCCACACACACTCTTGATCTAAGGAAATCTACCCAGTCCACAGCCCTTAGAGCCTTGCACTGACCTAACTCCTATTCCTATTCCCTCCCCCACTGCTCCAAAATAGCTTTTTAGACTAGGAAGGATGTGTGTCTCAATTAATATGGCAACCTCTCTGTGAGAGAGGCATGAATGTTATCCTTAAATTACATTTGAGGAAACCAAGGCACTGAAACATTATGTGGAGCTGGTATATGACGTAGTCAAGATTCAGGCTGATTAATGTCCAAACCTACGTTTTTAATCATTATATTATATTAACTCTTATTTAATGATGCCTATTAAATGAATGGATAAATGATTATTGAGAACCAGCCTGAATACTATGCCATGACTGACTGGAAAAAAGGAGTTAAAATTAAAAAGAAATCAACAGAGAAAACCATAATTCAAAAAGACACATGCAGCCCAGTGTTCACTGTAGCACTATTTACAATAGCCAGGACTTGGAAACAACGTAAATGTCCATTAACAGAGGAATGGATAAAGAAGATGTGGTACATATATACAATGGAATATTACTCAGCCATAAAAAGGAATGAAATTGTGTCATTTTTAGAGACATGGATGGACCTAGAGACTGTCATACAGAGTGAAGTAAGTCAGAGAAAAACAAATATCGTATATTAACGCATATGTGTGGAATCTGAAAACATTGGTATAGACGATCTTATTTACAAAGCAGAAATAGAGACACAGACTTAGAAAACAAACCTACAGATACCAAGGGGGAAAGGGGGAGTGGGATGAATCGAGAGATTGGGAATGACATGTATACACTATTGATACTATGTATAAAGTAGATAACTAATGAGAACCTACTGTATAGCACAGGGAACTCTACTCAGTGCTCTATGGTGACCTAAATGAGGAAGGAAGTCCAAAAAAGAGGGGACATATGTATACGTATAGCTGATTCACTTCGCTGTACAGTATAAACTAACAAAATATTGTAAAACAACTATACTCCAATTTAAAAACAAAGAAATCAAAATGGTTTCACTCAAAAAGAAGACGGAGAAGGCAACACTTTCACATTTCATTGATGTAATATCTTTGGTCAAAGCCTTCAGAGTAACATGAGGATAGTTTTGGTAGAGCAAGATATATGTTTCTGGAAAAAAATTTCAATCTATTAGAATCATAGCATTTGATTTAAACACACGCACACACATATACACACAATCACCTTTCCAGTATGTCCTATGAATTCAATATATACATTTAATATTTAATTTTTTCCTTGAGGCAACAGTCAAATTCATGGTAACCTACATGCATTTATTTTTTCTTGCACAAAATGTCACTTAATGTTTGTTCTTTGACATTTTAGGAATAAGGTCTTCTGACAGTGCTGCTGAATCTGTGTCTGCTTTGGCTGGAAATTCAACTGTGTGTAGTGAGGTGTGACACACAGCTGTCTGAAAACTGGCATGTGGTTACTTTTGCCAAATAACACTAACTTTCAAAGCAAACACTTGAAATGGATTGGATAATAATTAAGATTCTAAGGAGTCTAAAGCAGAACCTAACATAACATTGTAAAGCAATTATACTCCAATAAAGATGTTAAAAAAAAAGATTGTAAAGAATGGAAGTAAAGAAGAGATGATGTGTTCATGCAAAAAACAAAACAAAACCAAACCCATAGCACCCTTAAAAGCAAGCCTCTGTAGGAGCAGAATTTTTGTCCAAAAGTCAGTAAGGTTTAGACTTCAAATAGCAGAATTGTCAGCATATACCATATCCAGGAGAACTTTTTCCTGTGTTCATTTAACAATTATCTTTATGATTTTCCAAATGTAATCTCATTTAAAAGATCATTATTCATGTTGATTTGTTGGCTCTTCCATAGTTAATACTGGATATTCCTATTTTTATCTGAACTTTACCAATTACCTTATGAATCTCACTGTCATTTCAAATATATTATTCACTACCAAGAACTTCATTGCTTTTTCTTTATTCTTTAAATAAATCACTGTCTGTTTTTGACTCTTCATATTATATTTTTTGAGATAAATTGAAAATAAATAGTTAAAGAAGAATAATTTTACTTAGGTGCTTTTTTCATCATCTTCATAAATACTTAATATCAAGTCCTTAGAATCATGATTCTAAACCCTTAACTTGTTGAAACTCAACATTTAAGCTCTCCTCAATCTGTTCACTTCACATAAGATAGGCAGATATGAGAGAGACCCATGGTAAATTGTCACCCAACACTCAGGGCTCTTTTTCCACTAAATTCTCCAATGAATCCCTCATTATTTGGCTAATTCACCCCACTGCAAATATATACTAGTACTGGTTGTCTGCACTACACTCACACATATATTCCTATTTCAGTGCACTCACACTCCTTTCCCTATAGCATCATGGGTTTGTCCAGGGGACTGTAATAACAGGTAACAATTCCAAGGAGCCTGTTAAGGGTTGAATTTTATCTCACCCCTCACCAAATTCATATGTTGAAGTCCTAACCCGCAGTACCTCAGAATATTACCTTATTTGGAAATAGAGTCATTGCAGATGTAATTAATTAAGATGAGGTCATACTGCAGTAGGGTAAACCCCTAATCCAGTGTGACTGGAGCCCTTATAAACATGGGAAATTTGGACACAGACATGCACAAAGAGAGAACATCATGTGAAAATGAAGGCAGAGATTGGGGTGAGGCTTTTACAAGCCAACAAATGCCAAAGATTATGAACAATTAGAAGCTAACGGAGAGCCATGGAGTAGATCTTCTCACAGCCTCAGAAGAAACCTACTCTGCTGACACCTTGATCTCAGATTTCTTGTCTCCAGAACTGTGAGAAAGTACATTTCTGTTGCTTAAGTCACCTAGTTTATGGTCCTTCGTTGCAGAAGCCCTAGAAAACTAATACAGACAGACCCACACAGACTTTTAGAAGACCTGATCTTAAGAGCACTGACACTTGATGGGAATCTTAAAGCCATTCTCCAACCTGAGCTCATATTACCTCCCCACTGCCGCCCCTTGCCCCCTGGACTCACAGTGTTACCATTCGGTGAATCTCCCAAAATCAGCAGAGCCTGTACCTACAGCCTAACAGCAAGAAAGTATATCACTAATCTCAAATGGCATTTTTAATGTTAGGATTTTAATGCTGAAGCAACTCCTCAGACCTGAACTATTAATATTATTTATGTGCCTCTCCTGAACTGCTGACCAAGTTTCCTTTGCTCTCAGCTCTTGTAAAACTCAGTCTGTCACAATTCTTCCCACTGCCTTCCTTTCCTGCATTTTATCTACTGGACTGTTCCTAAACCTTGCCTTAGTCATACTGTCATCACTATATAGTAAGATAGGTAGCCCTGGTTCTAGTGATCTGCACATGAACAAGAATGTGCACAGTAGAAAAATGGCAAGGTGGAAGAGCTGGGCTACCATTTTTCCCTTCACAAAAGAACAAGAATTACTAATACATGGGTTCATGTGTGACATACCCTCTGTGTCCAACTTAAATAACTTGAACAAGAAGTTCCCTGTCTCTAGAATAATAACAGCACCTTATGTACATTGAGTTCCAACTTTTTGTGTCATGTACTGCACCAGGTACCTTGCCTATGGATTTCTAGTTGATCCTAGTAATGTCCACCATTGTCATCATTTACTGAGTACCTACAGTGTGTTTACACTGTAGTAGGTTTTAATACTTAGTTTTAATTCATACCCAGTACAAAGTCAGCCAGGCATTATTCTCCACATTTTACAGATAAGGAAACTGAAGTTCAGAGATGTAAAATATTTACAGTGGCAAAGTGGGAATTTTGACTAACAAGATTAATGCTCTGACAATCTAGGACAAAGTTATAAACATGAAAAGACTACCCCCTCCCCATCAAAAAGGAAATTTAATGGGCCATAGAAGTCTCTACTTACATTGTTTATAGTCAAAGAGATTTATTGCCCTGTTGGACACACTAGTGATCAATACTATCTCAAATCTGAAAGTAATAGAAGAGTGAGCTTGATTCTCTCTGTATGTAACATGCTAAACTTTTAATGACACAGTTTCTCCACTTCAGGCTCAAAATGTTGTGTTTACTCACTCTCTCTATCCCCAAGCATGGGCATGGGCATGGGCATGGCCTGAAATGCCATGACAGGGCAGACAGAATGTATAAGCAGTACTTACCAGTATGTGGCTCATACCGTTACTGTCCTTTTTCTTTTTTTCATTATCTCTGACAAGTGAGTCTTTACTGGAACTCTAAATGAGAGCTGATTTCTACCAAAAAATGTTGAATTACTATTGAAATGCAACAGACTGTGGCTAAATCTACTGTCTTTGAGACTGTGGGAAATGGAGTTTCCTAAAGCTCATAAGGTTAATATTACTTGCAGTAAGATGATTTTCCCAGAGATGATGTTTTGCTATGGAATACACTAGATTTATGGCACAGTTCCAATCTAGGTTTTGGATTCTTTCTACAGACACCCTCTTATAACTTGATGAATCAAAACACAAATTCAGAAATTAATGGAAGCATGAACCTAAAGATCACAATTCCAAAAGTCAGCTTGTCTTTTCTTGTCATTCAGAAAAAAATAAATTACTCAGTGGGAATTTAGTTTAATTTACTGCTCAGATATTCAATTCTAAGGATTAATGACCCTTTAAATGGATTCTTTCTAAAGTAGTTCATAAAAAATTTGTTGGGAGATTGTTAAGAAAAATCAATAAATTAGATATGATACAAATGTAAGTAAAATGGTCATTCCTTATTTGAGAAGGAAAAATAGCAAGGAGCTGATCTACTTCTTTTCTTGTGAGCAAAAGAAAAAAAATCTTCCAAGAATTGCAATATCGATTCAGGGATTCATATCTCCCAAAGACACTAATTGCACCTTTTCTTTATTTTTGCTCTTGAGACAATGGAACAAATGTGAAACAAGAACTGGAAAAGAGAGATGCTGATTTGTGTTCGTGTTTTCCTTCCTGACAGCTTTTCCTGGTGCCAACAGGGAGGAAGTGTAAAAGAAGTATTTTAGCAAATAGAAAAACTGTAGGCTCTAAAAATTATTACCAAAGGGTAGTACTAGAAAAACAGAGAAAAGTAAACCAAATGACATAATACTCCTGGTTACAAGTTTCTATGAATTAAATAAATATTAAATACATAGTATTAGATATTTAGAACAAATAATCTTTGAAATCATTAAAAATTTCCTTTACTCTCACTTAACATTAATTTTTCCTTCCTAATTTTTCTATGTGGCTTTAAAGCAAGATGTTGTATATATGCATTTATTTGTATTTGTGATATGTGTAAGAGGTATTCAAGATAGTGCCTAAGAATGTGGGCTTTAGAGACAACTTGGATGTGAATCCTGGCTGTGCCATTTGGTAAGTTTGTGACCTTGGACAAGTGATGCTACATTTTTTTGTCCAAATGGTCTCATGAGTAAAATGGATTCATAATAGCAGCTACTTCATGGTGTTGTTCTAAGGAAAAAATAAGTTAATATGGTGGCCTAAACCAGGTGCGTGAACACTTCAAAGAGTGTGGGCAGTTTTAAAGGAATCACTTTCCAGATCCTGAACTCATCAGTGTTGTGCCTGAGAACTTGTGGCTGGAAAAGTGGTCATGTTAGAGCGTCATGCCTGTTTTCTTCTCTTTTTTCACAACTCTTCTTCACCACATTCCAAAATAAGTACATTTCTTACCCATCCAGCGTCTTACTGTGCTGTTTTCACTTAAAGTATAAATCCTCCAGTGCCAACTAAAGTGACTACATGAAATTGTGTTGTTAGTGTTCAGATAGTGAGTGGCACCAATGAGTAAAATTATGTTTTTTTGAAAGTCTGGTGATTTCCAGTTCTCTGTCTTCAATAAAACTGAAGGAAGACCTAATAGAGTTTTCAGCCGATAGACCTTTAGAAATAATTAAGGATAATAAGAACAGAGGATACTTCCATTCCTATCTACCTCCGTCTGTGAACAAGTTTCTTAGCTTATGTGTCGTTGGTCACAATTTAAAAAATTATTTTAAATAAATAAACATATTATTTGCGTACACACACACGAATATGTATCTATTGAATTGGGTATGGTGGGTATCAAATTGCTTTATGATCTAGCCTCAGAAGGCAGATGGCGTCCCTCTGTTGTAGTCACAGCCCACCCATATTCAAGGGGAAGATACATAGATTCCAACTCTTGGTGGAGAGCTGTGAATATCACATTGTGATGGAGCTTGTTGGGTAGGATGTATTTTTGCAGTCATCATTGAAAAATACCTCATATTATGAAGGGGGAAATTCTACAATTTTAAAGTTGCAAGCAGTTTTTTTTTTCTGTAAATGGAGAAGTTTGAATTTATCTTTGAAGTCAGCAATCTTTATTTTAGACAAGAAATCTAAACAGTTTAATAGGGCTTTTCCTATGGGAAGCCAATATCCCATTTTAAAGCAAAGAGATATAATACAGTGAACAGTGAGATTATAAATAAAAGTTCTTTTTTTTTTACTTAAAAATGGAGTCACATCTCTGAAGTCTGTTTCATTTCAGAAAGAAAAACTCCCTGTTTTCTCCTTTTCTGTAGTCCTTGGGGAGTCCTAGTCTTAAATTCTGGGCAGGAGGGTCATGCTGAAGGACACATACGTCAAGAGCTAAATCTAATGTGGCAGGGGGCTGGGGACTAAAAGAGAGATGTCCACAAGCACTTGCATTGGAATGGTTTGACCAGGGGATTCTAAGTAGTAGTTATATGTAATGTCTGGTTTTGTGTTCTTTGATAATTCTGTCTTCTGATATCCCAAAACTTCAGTAAAATTTTGGTTTATGTTACATTATATTGGTTTTTTTTTCCTTTGTAGAATTAAGGGGATGGGTTTGTGTTAGGATAAACATCTTGTCCCGATTTCCCCAGGATTTTCTGGTTTAATACTGAAGTCCCAGATCCAGGGACTCCTCAGATCCAGGCAAATAGGGACGGTTGATCCCTCTAGCTGGAGTCTACACTTGAAATTACTTGTTGGGAGTGAAGGGTAATAGCTTAGAGAAAGCTGGTTACAGGTCAGTTAGTGGTAACCTTCAAAGAGGTATGCCATATCTTCTTTGCTTGAATCAGGCAGCAATTTAGGTATCTAGTAAATGTTAAGAAAAAATATCCAAATCTTAGAACTAGGTAAAAGAGATTACTAGGTATCTTTTCAGTGTCAGTTATTGTCTAGCTGGTCCACAGAGGTATTATCTGAGTCTCTAGGAGTGAATAACTTTGTCTTTCTTGCTATTTTAATATTGATTAGGATATTTTAGATCTCTGTAGAAATTATTAACTTGTAGAAGCTGATGCACATGATTATTTTCTGATAGCAATACAAATGAATTTTGTTTAAGGGATGAAATGATTTCTGTCTTGTAAAAAAGATGAACCTCAGAAGTTGTACTTTTATTGCCCTGTAGGATATTAACTAGTTTTGCATTTAAATTAGTGTTCTTATTTTACTATCTTTTCTATAAACCACTATAAATACTCTGATTTTTTCCAATTCTTTTCCAACCAGCCTCACCGTCTTGCCGGTTCCCTCATTAATGAGGTAAAAAATATTTGACTTTATTTGGGCGAGTGATGCTTTTATTTTTTTTGAAAATCATATTTGGATATTAGAGATTTGTAGAATGTGTTAATATTCCTTAAAAATATCCTAGAAGGGACTTCCTTGGCTGTCCAGTGGTTAAGACTTCACCTTTCAATGCAGGGAGTGTGGGTTCGATCCCTGCTTGGGGAGCTAAGATCCCACATGCCTTGCAGGCAAAAAACCAAAAAACATAAAACAAAAGCAATATTGTAACAAATTCAATAATGGCTTTAAAAATGGTCCGCATCAAAAAAAAAATCTTTTTTAAAAAAAATATCCTAGATGGGGCTTCCCTTGTGGCGCAGTGGTTGAGAGTCTGCCTGCTGATGCAGGGGACACGAGTTCGTGCCCAGGTCCAGGAAGATTCCACATGCCGCGGAGCGGCTGGGCCCGTGAGCCATGGCCGCTGAGCCTGCGCGTCCGGAGCCTGTGCTCCGCAACGGGAGAGGTCACAGCAGTGAGAGGCCCGCGTACCGCAAAAAAAAAAAAAAAAAAAAAAATCAATAAAGTGATAGTACAAAAATCACAGCACCTTATAAGGAAGTCATCTCCACTTAGATATCTAATAGATACCTAATTTTAAAATAATAAAACTTGGACTTCCTGGTGGCGCAGTGGTTGAGAGTCCGCCTGCCGATGCAGGGCACACGGGTTCATGCCGCGGTCCGGGAAGATCCCACATGCTGCGGAGAGGCTGGGCCCGTGAGCCATGGGCGCTGAGCCTGTGCGTCAAATATCCTAGAAATTCTTGGAGGGAGTGAACCTGTAAAAGTCTGGGTTTACTACATCCTTTCTGCCTCCCAGGGTTGGGGAGACAATGAATATGATGAAGAGATGGCGTGTTCCTACAGTGAAGAAGCCTTTCTGTCCCTCCATCTTCACTGTCAGTCCCCGCAGCCTTCTTCCATCTCCCCTATCTGCAGAGTCCCTCCTCTTAGTCAGTGGATTCTATTAATGTGGTGGGGTGAGGGGTGGTGCAGATTCTTCAGAACATTCAAATCAAAATATCTGCCAGTCAAACCTTTCTCTTACCAAGATGGACCTCTTCTTAATGCTTAATTATACCACATTATGATCCCCAGAGAGTCACTGTTACTTTCCTCAGTCTCACCAAAGATGCTTTCCTAGCAGGAAGTTGGTGATGGAATCAGAATCAGAAGCAAACTATATACACTCACCTATATGTATATGCGTATATTGTATATGTTGTCAGGGTCCTAAGTGGAAAACATAACCCAGAGACCACTCTACAGTTTTTTTTTTAAGAAGTTAATACCAGGAATTGGTTAAATAGGTTATGGAAACCAAACTGGGGACAGTGAGGCACTTCAGAAATTAGCAACAGAAGGAAGCTGCTCCACCCCTGGAGGGAGACAAGGAGAAGGCAGTGTTCCTGAAGCCCAGGGGCTGGAGTTAAATGGCAGAAACTGGATCCATGGGGAAGATGCAGCTGTTGCCAGAGAACTGCTAAGGCAGAGAGAGAAGGAGAGAAATATCGTGGTTTCTTCCTTCCTCCCACCTTCCCACTGGCCAAACCTAACAGGGAGCAGTGGATTACAAAGCCTGAGACTTGTAGCCTTGCCAGTGCATTGTGTAGTGGGACACATAATAGGCCAACAAATGTTATATTTCTGTTCCTTCCAATTTTGTTTCATTGGCCTTTAGGTTCTTTTTCTCACTACTAGAAGCTGTAAAGAAAAGTGCTTTTATAACATATTCCAGGATCTTAAATCAGGTCAAAAACTTTCTAAGAATACAAAGGTCTGTCCTGCTCTGAATTTCTTGAAAATATCTGTATTTGAGGACAGTCAGCTTGGTCAAGCTAAATAAATGGTCACTCTCTCAGATCCTCCTGCATTTACTTCAATACTTTTTCAGTAACTCTCTCTCTTGCTTGGCCTCCCAAAGATCTTCTTTCTCTATTTATGACTCATCCCTAAGAAAAAGAGAACTTTTACCATTGATTCCTCTTCCTCTAATTCAATTGCTGTCCTGTTTCACACATACATACGGAAAATACTTGGTTTTGTGGTGGTACTGATTCCACCCCTCTTTGCCTTTGAGTTCTGAATACATTAAAAAAGATACAGAAGTGCAGTACAAAGTAAAATATCAGCTGTACTACTGGAAAAGCTATATTGAAGAGCATAATTGGAACTTGAAAGTGAAATATACTTCTTGTTCTTCCCACTGAATTGAGCTTACCATGTCATCATAGGTAGAGAGAATAGATAACTGCAGCCCAGTGTCCTGCATGTTCAGTGTCCTTCCCCTGTTTTCACCAGTTTGATAAATTAATCCTCCTTCTTGGGGGATAATCAAATAATGTGGTGATGGGAGTGACCAGAAGTAATCTTCAATGTTTCTTTCTGAGGAATATAGAAGACTTTTTGTAGAAATGAAAGAAGAAGGGTAATAGATGTTTCCCCCAGTCAAATTACCACCTACATAAAATGTCAGTCAATCAGTTAAAAGCTAATTGTGGGCCAGTTTAGCCGCATTGGTTACCAATTTGTATATAATCAATCCCTGCCTTAAAATTGTGCACATCAGGTATTCCTGATTAAAAGAATTTTAAAATACCGATTAAAATTTTTTCTTTAAAAATGTTTTGCTTTAAAACTCAAGTTTTATGAATATATTATGCACTGTTATAAAAGTTAGCATGGAATAAACAAAAATATACTGTTGTACCCTGAGTATAATCAGTAAGTCCAATTCAGCTCTCACAGAGTACTGGAGACATAATTAGGAACATTAAATCATTTTGTGGTTGAAAGTGATTGAAAATATTTTCCTGAAAGAAAGGTAAGTAAAAGATGTAACAGCATGTTGAAGTCTATTTTAAATGTCTAAATCCTTTCTTTTAAACTTAGTATAAAAATGAAAGTATCTGCCCACTAGATGGCGGCAAATTAAATCTTTTAAAACGGTACCTCTGTTAAAGTAGAGGGGAAAGGAAGTCCCTGCTGGCAGTCAAGTTGTTAGGGATGAAGTAGGAATTTAGACAGAAACCATGACTTGTAAAATGCACTGGCAAGTCAGATAAATTCTATCAACCAAATTGTGATTACAGACTATCTATATTGGTCTCCTAAGGTTAAACTCTTTTTAACCCCAATTCCTTTGAACACATATGTTCTAAGAAAATAGCACAGACAAACTGATCCAACTCCCCACAGTCTTCTGAGTTCTGAAAATACAGTCATTGACTGTGACAGGGACTGGCCCAATTTACAGATTCTATGTAATGTTTGCCAAGATCACCCATGACTAACTCTAGCACCCCAAACCCTTTCTGTACACTTCCCTAACTCCCTCCTTTTGGTATTCATTCCCTCTTGCTTCAGTTAGACTTATAGAGGTGTTCCTGGTCATACCGGCTGATGAGCTTAAAGCTCATGTATCAATGAGACATGCTATTATCAAACTTACTAAGGAATTATTTTCAAAGTTGCTATAATATTGAAATAGATTTTTTTCAGTAATGTAAGTCAAATGTTGTCAATAGGGAAGAAGCAAACCATTAAATATGCA
Source organism: Lipotes vexillifer (assembly GCF_000442215.2). Lineage (NCBI taxonomy): Eukaryota > Metazoa > Chordata > Mammalia > Artiodactyla > Lipotidae > Lipotes > Lipotes vexillifer. The sequence continues at coordinate 306,788 of NW_006782754.1, read as the reverse complement.
TTCTGATGAAGACTCTCTCCTTGACCAAACTTTACACAAGCTCCTTTGTAGCACTCTTTTCAACTAGTCTAAGCCACTCTTAGTAAAGAATCTGCTAAGTCATCATCCTCCACCCTTGATATTTGATCACTTTTGGTATCTCATCAAGTTCCTCATCTGCACCTTTGATGCATAAGTCCTTGGCCTTCCTTTAGCAAGAATCTTGTTAACAAGATACCCTTGATGCCTCCTTGGTAGTTTTCCATCCACTGACACCCTTAATCTACTCTTTGGCTATAAATTCCCATTTGTCTTTGTCGTATTTGGAGTTGAGCTCAATTTCTTACCCCTATTACAATAGTCTTGAATAAAGTCTTCCTTACTATTTTAACAATTGTGACAATAATTTAATAATACATTTTTATTTTTTAATGTTTTACTTGTTTTCAAAAATTGCAATCTAGCAATTATTCTGAATGGCTTTAAACCTAAGTTATTTTTAAAGTGCTTTATTTCTAACAGGCATACATTTATTTTTCTTCACCGTCTCTCTTCTCATTCAGCTGTATATTACTTCACTCATTGACCTCTTAAATGATCTTCTAGTATCTTCAACTCCAATCCACTCAATCATCTTGAATTCCTAGGCTTCACTAGCTAATTAATAAAAAGTTATATTCACTTTAACATAACACATTCTTAATCGAAGGATCTTCGCTCTCCCAGATACTTCTGAGCACCCCTATTGCCACAAAAATGTCAATCAGGGAGTCATTCCCAGGTATCTACATATTCTTTTTTTCCAGGTCCTTCCCTGTCAGAGTAGTTTGCTGTTCTTAAAGCTGCTTCAGGGGACTTCCCTGGTGGCACAGTGGTTAACAATCTGCCTGCCAATGCAGGGGATGCGGGTTTGATCCCTGGTCCGGGAAGATCCCACATGCTGCAGAGCAACTAAGCCCATGCACCACAACTACTGAACCTGCGCTCTAGAGCCCACGAGCCACAGCTACTGAGCCCACATGCCACAACTACTGAAGCCCACACGTCTAGAGCCCATGCTCCTCAACAGTAGAAGCCACCACAATGAGTAGCCCACGCACCGCAACGAAGAGAGTAGACCCCCACTCGCCGCAACTAGGGAAAGCCGGTGTATAGCAACAAAGACCCAACACAGCCAAAAATAAATAAATAAATAAAATTTTTAAAAGTAAAAATAATAAATAAATGAAAGTCATCCAGTCTGTGTTTAAAAAAAAAATCTGCTTCAGGAAACCTTAAAACTCATTGTTACAACTTTTAACTTTCTTTCTAAATGTCTTAAACCTCATCTGTGATGTCTCTCACAGAAAACATCAGTTAAGGCTATTCTGCTTCTTGAGAACATATTACTTATTCTACCACTTCTTTAAGGATAATCTCAAGTGTTGCCCTCTCACTGTAGCCTTTTGTGAGAACATCTGCTCATAGATTCCCCCCTCAATTAAGTCAACTTCTATCCATTGATTGAGGTCTAACTTACAGAGGGCTACACATAGTAGGTACTTTTTAATATAAATGTTCATGATTCTAGTAACTTGATAAGTAATTATATTTGTTTGAATATCTACAATATGCCAAGAACTGTGCTAAACACTTTTAGTATGTTACTTTTAATATTCACAATAATATATTAAATAGTATACTATCCTTGCTTTACAATTGAGGAACTAAGGGTCAGAATGTTTAAAAGACTTACCCCACACATAATAACTAAGCAGAAGAGCTAGATCCAAAGTCTATGTTTCATTCACTATACATAATGCTTCTTTCATGCCACCTACCATTGTTTTCCTTTGGATTTAAAAAATTATTTAGTGCTTCATTTATCCAGCAGTCGGACTTCTAATCTCAGAAAACTAAAGAGACTCATGGGAAGCCAAAAAAAAAAGTAAAATTTAAAAACCTGTAATCATTGAGAAAAGCAGTACTTATAGCACCTACATTTTTTTTTTTTTGGTGGTACATGGGCCTCCGACTGTTGTGGCCTCTCCCGCTACAGAGCTACAGAGCACAGGCTCCGGACGCGCAGGCCCAGCGGCCATGGCTCACGGGACCAGCTGCTCCGTGGCATGTGGGATCTTCCTGGACTGGGGCACGAACCCATGTCCCCTGCATCGGCAGGCAGACTCTCAACCACTGCGCCACCAGGGAAGCCCAGCACCTACATTTTTAATATTTTTAGTGGTACGTTGCATTTATTTTCAGTGCAGAAACTGCAGATCTTAAATTTTGTGTAGAATATGTAATAAGTTTGATTACATAATTATGGGAGGCAACATATTAGAAACTGTAGCAAAAAGTCACTACTCTTAAGCAGAGAGGAAGCAAGAATCATTTACCAAGGCTAAGCTAAGCAAATGACAGCAATTTACTAAAGGAGCAAACAGTTCTGTATCCCTTAATAACTAAGGTCATTTCTGTATTGAACCACTTTACAGTAATTTGTACCATCATGTATATCTGCTTTATTGACTCATTTGGCAAAAAGAGTTTTATGAATTACTCTTAACAGGTTACTTTAGTGAGTAGTTCTTCCTATATACAAGTTTAGAGGTTTTAGCTGAAATAAATATTATATGGGGGATATTTAACAGCACCTCATAAACATTCATTGTTTAATTCAAGCTGGTCTCGAAATATCTTAAGCTCTTGGATTGCTGAATTTATCAGGGACTGCTTTACTTGACAGCTATATTTCAACGCCTATATTGAAATTTTATGCAATAGTCACTTGTTAACTTCTAGAAAATATGCAAAAGGATTTTAATATCCATACTTTTATAGATTCAAAGACAATTTTTTCACATTTAGTATTTCCAAAATTGGGATATGTTTTATAAGTCTTATTTACATTTTCTGTAAAAAGCTGTTTTAAATCAGCGATCTGTCTTTTAGGAAAATAGTCTACATATGAAGATGTTCATTTCAGAATTGTCAGAGCAAAAATTGGAAACAAGCCAATTTCATCAGTATGGGAGTGCTTAAATAAATTATATTAAATTCATACAATGGAATTCTATGTAGACATTGTACCACCATATAAAGAGAATCAACATGGATTGTTGAGTGTGATGTTTACTGAGGTTAAATGTGCAAGGCAAGAAAGCTACTATTTCTTCTTAAAAACTTAGGCTACACTTCTTGTAACTGAATGGCAGTGCCCCATTAGGTAATAAAAACCTTGTGATTAGACACTTCTCCACTTGAATAAGCACTAAGATTAAAAAAGACACAACTAAGTAATTTACCTTGGCTTTAAAAAACAAATTTATTTATACAAATGGAAAAAGCCTCATTTTATAGTAAAATATAAAAGATATAGAATGCCAAAGCATCAGTTAAATAATTAATAACTAAAAGAATTATTGTTAATTCTGTGATTTAAATAAATTCTAGCCCTAAAATTACTTACAGACTTAACTTTTTAAAACTAAAAAGGAACCTCTGTCATTGCACTCTCCATTACAGTAGTTATCAGCCACATGTGGCTTATTGAGCACTTGAAATGTGGCCAGTACAAACTGAGATATGCTCTAAGTGTAAAATACACACTAAATACTGAAGATTTAGTAGGAATGAAAGAATATAAAATATCTTATTATAGTTAATGGTTTTAAAATATTGATTACATGCTGAAATGACAATATTTTGAACATATTTGTTTAAAGAAAATATATAATTCAAATTAATTTGACCTGTTTTTATTTTTTATGGTGGGTACTAGAAAAATTTTAATTACACATGTGCTGACATTTTATATCTATTGGACAGCACTGCTCTAAAACTTTTATTTCTTAGAGACTTGGAAACTTCAAAAGTCTCTGTTCTGGCCAAAAGTAAAAAGAAGTTAGTAAGGAATCATTTATTACTTCTTTTTGACGCTCCTTTGGACTTAAAAAAAAAATTGTGATCAGAATAACAACCACAAAAAAGCCATGGGCAGAACTTCCCCGAGGACTTCATCTTCCCCTCAGGATGCAGTTGTGCTAATAAGGTGTCATTGCAATGACCTTCTAACATATGTTGTCTCGTACAGTGAAAGGACATATCACTTTATGACTGTCACCTACTGCTTTCAGTAGTGATTTCCAGACTTAACATTCGTAAGGGGCTAAATCTGTTTTTTTCTCCATGGATATTTTAAACATCACTGGGTATTTAAAATATGACTACATGATCATACAGTTGTATCCTTGCATAAAGGATTACTCAGATGACCTTGGAAGCAAGTCAAAGATCAATAAATCAGAATCGGGAGGGGAGATCATCTCTGTCAGTTTCCTTGATAAGGTACTAGTGCTACCCAAGTAAGTAATGCAGTTGAGAATCTAGAAATAGGCAGATATTAAAGGGTAAAATGTTATTTGTAGAATCATAGCTGGAAGTCTAATATTTCTAGCTAAAAATGGTTCTTATAAAATCTTCTGTTCATGGAATGAATGTTCTTTGTTTTCTGCATAGGTTTCCCAGGGTAAATCAATCCAAGGACAATATTTCTCTGGTTTTATCTTTACCCTAGTAATATGCTCCATGCTCCTTTAAAGATTTCCCTAAGTATTACTAATAGTTTCCATTGGTTGTAGTCATTGTCTTCCTGTAGCATCCAATTTTTAATTAGTTAATTAATTACTAATCAAATCTTAATAAAATTCTTCAAAGTGCTAAGCACTGTTCCCTCAAGATGTGTTCAGTTTGGTGGAGAAATATATATACAAATACAATGAGATGCTTGTTTTAATGGAGATTTATATGGTCAAAGTGAAATTGTAGCATGAAGTCTTTGGGAAGTCACAATGAACTGAGTAGAACTGGAACATGAAGACCAAAGTCATAATAAAGTCAGTCAGAAGGCAGTAGTCAAAGCATGAAGAGCCTTGCAAATTTCATCCTGAAAAATCACAGGTTTCCAAATAGTTTTTGAACTATGGAATCCTTTATTCAAATAAAATATTATATAGAGTCTCAGAGGGTAAAACAGGTAAATAGATTGCAGTACTGGAAATCCTCTTCTAACACTGGGTCTGAAGAGTTCCCAGGTGTTAGGAAGAAAAATAAATTACAGATGACTACCAAGACCAAACTGGGACTGTGTTGGTGCCATTCACAGAGTCAAGGAATACAAAAATACTGGCCTTATAGGGTTCTCTTTTCTAGATCTAGAGTTATTGTTGGCTGCCAAACTTCTATAAAAGTATTTTGAAGCTACAAATTCTTGAACACTATTAAGCTCCAGTGTGATTTGCTTCCAAAAATGAAGTCCTTCTGGTCCAAACTTAGGTTGGGGCATAATACTGCTCTTAGTCATGTATCCACATCATTTTTCAAGAGGCAACTCCAAATAGGAATAGTATTCTTTCCTCTCTTTGGTGTTATACTACTATAGAACTTCCTAGTGCCTTAGAGTTTCATGAAAAACTCCTTTAGTGTTTGCTTCCATTTCTTTCTTACTAGGACACAGTGCTATTTGGTGGGGGGAGGTGGGGGGAGAGAAGGGGCCAGGGTGTGATCTGAGTAATATACCTACAGCCTTTCTCAAAATCATCCCTGCTCTCTGACCTTGAGTCATTTTCCTTGGACTGATGAGCATGAAAATTTTCCAGGAACCTTCTTTATTGTTTGAATGAAAAGATAACTTAGTGGGATCTTAAAATGGAGTTTCCCAGACACACTCAGAGCACAGAGAGAGTGCACCTTAGATTGAAGTTGGTACATCTGTGACAGCTGAATATTGTAGAATATTTAAACTTAGAAACAGCTTTTATTTTCAATATTACATGGTAGAATGAGCATGAGCTTTGAAATTTGACCAAGATGTTTCAACCTTGGCACTATTGACATTTAGAGCTAGATAATTCTTTGTTGTGGGAGCTAGTCCTATATATTGTAGGATGTTTAGTAGCATCCTACCCCTCACCCTGAGTTGCAACAAACAAAAATGTCTCTAGGCATTGCCAAATGACCACCGGGGGCAAAATCTCTCCTTGTCAAGAACCCTTGAATTAGATCAAATATAGAATTCCTAGCTCCCTCCTGATCCATGTGATATTTTAGGCAAAGGGCTTAAATTTCCTGAGCCTATATATTTGAAAAACTGAGTGAAATGCTAAATACCTAGCACAGTGATTGAAAGAGAGTAGGCACACAACAAATTACAGTCTCTTTGCTTCCTCTTTCTTTTCAATTTTGAAAATCCAACAGGTTATCCTAGATTCTAGAAATGGAAACATATCGTAACAAAGCAGTTTACCCTTTGTGTGGTAAATAATGGGACTTTATTTTAAGCTAGAAGTAAATCCCTGCAGTAAACATTGGAGAAAAGAACTGTGGTAATTTTGTTAACATTTAAAAAAATTTTTTTTAATTTAAATCATTTAAAAATGTTATTTTAATATTTGTTTTTAAGTTTAAAATTTGCATATTTTGTAGTTTTAATTCATTTTCATTTGTATTGTCACCTTTGATTTTCACAAAAACCATATGAAATAAGTAGGTTAGGGAGAATCCCCATTTTATACATAAAGATTCTTGGGTTAAGAGAGTTTAAATGACTTGTCAACGACATAAGGTTAATAAGTAAGGAAGACGGATTTTGACCTAAGACTCTGATACCAAATGTAGTACGTTTTCCATTTATAATAATTACCTTCTACTAGATTAAATATATTATTTGAATACAATGCTGCATATTATTTGCAGCACATATTATCTTTATTTAAAGATTTTGATATTTACTTATCATCATGTAATACAGTTCAAAATTTGAGGGGGATGAAGAGCAGACTGGTTTTTTTTTAAATGTTTCTTGTTGGTTGTTTAAAAATTTATACAGGTTGTACTTAATTTACCATGTAATAAATGTTATAGAAAAAAATCAGAGATGTGAAATGGACTTTGTCCAAATGTACAGTTCTCTGTACAAACTCATAGACAGGTTTCCTTTTTTTGAAACCTATGTCTGTAAGATAAGACTCTACAATAAAAACATGCTCTTAATCATTGGGAAAGAGCTTCCAAATCACTAGTTAAAAATGCTCCTTTCTCAAGAGAAACCAGTCGGTCACTTGCATAATAACAACTTTTAATGTTCTATTTGAATAGCTCTAACTTTGGTATTATTTTTATAAATTACCATTATGACATACTTGAAAGTCTTAGAACAGGTTTTTGAAATCAAATGAGAAATATTAGGAAACGGAATACTAAGACATTATGTGAAAAAAGTAGAAGTTCAAAAAACTATGTATTCCTATAACTTTGAAAAAGTTATGAAGGATGGAAAATAAAATGGTATTTGTTCTCAAAATAAGGACTGATAATAAAGGTCTAATTAGTTAATCTCAAAACTCACTGACACAAGAAAAAGATTATTGTGTTTTAATTTTAGTTTAACTACAGGATTTTAGAATTCCCTTTGTGACTAGCTTGGGATCTATGCTACTTCTTTTATTAGAGAGGGAAAGAAGAGAGTTCCTCAACCAACACTACCTGGGAATTTCAATACAATAAAGATAAATTTGACAACTCTTATTGTAATCTTCATAGTTACTGGACTCATCCTGAAGTTTCTGGAGCTGAATGCCTAGAACTCTTTCTAAAGATTACTGCTGTCAAATGAAAAATGATCCAGAAAAAGCAGAGAGAGGAAGAAAGGGAAGAAAGGAGGGAGGGAAGGAGGGAAAAAGAAATAATTAAGGGTCTGGGTGAAAGCAGCTGATCAGTTTAGTTCTGAAGGATATATTCACTGAGTGTTTTCTGTACACTAAGAGTGTTTTGATGACACGTCTCTATGAGCTAGTGCAACTACCAACCTCATTCTTAGTATTTCATGTAACATTCTGAAAGCTGATATTTCACATAATTCTGAAAGCTGATATTGCCCATTCAGGAGCTGTCTTTACCTACATTTCATTACTTTATCCTTCCCTTTCTACTTCATTTTCACTTTCTCTCAACTAATCTGTGACCAAAATATCAAATCAGTAAGAAGTATGGACCAAGATTCTATTGAATACTTCTTATTGGGTTCTTATAGGGCTTCGGTATTCCAGGGTATAGGGTTCATATTTACCATTCAAAGTACAGGAATCAAGACCACAGGAGAGGGAAGCAGGTTTGCAGTATGGTACGTGTCATAAGTAAATGTTATCCTTGAGGCTTTTCACCCTCTTTTTCTAAACAGGAGTATCTGCAGTCTATACCACATTTCAAAGTGATCCATAGAGGTGGCTACATCCTTGTATCAGTTGTTCTCAAACTTGGCACCCCATTGGAGTCACTGGGGAATTTTTAAAAATAATGATTCCTGGGTTTCACAACTAGAGATTCTGAATTAACTAGCCTGAGTGTGACCTGGGCATTGAGATTTTTATAAGCTTCCTAAGTATTTCTAATGTGAAGTCAAGGTTATGTATTTATGGTTTAGCTGGTGATCTGATATAGACTGTAGAATTGATGGAAATTTGCTGAGGCACATGAGATTCTAACCGATTATAATCCAACAAAGTATTGAGTGTGTTCTTAAACTCCATTAAGAATTATCTCTTCGGGCTTCCCTGGTGGCATAGTTGTTGAGAGTCCCCCTGCCGATGCAGGGGACATGGGTTCGTGCCCCGGTCCGGGAAGATCCCACATGCCATGGAGCGGCTGGGCCCGTGAGCCATGGCCGCTGAGCCTGCGCGTCCGGAGCC
>NW_006782754.1:294142-297370 GCF_000442215.2 Lipotes vexillifer | reverse complement strand
AAAAAAAAAAAAAAAAAAAAAAAAAAAGAGATATCTCTTCAATTACATATGATAGATCAAGGATGGAATCAAGAACCAAATTAGTAGTCAGTGTTTTACCAGTAATGTTTGTCAATGAGCTCCCATTTAGGATTGCTTTGTACAGGTTTTTTCAAGTACTGACCAATTCTAGACTAACATTAGTCATGTTATTATTACTTTCAGAGGAAAGAGGTGAAGGAAAGAAGTGAATACAGTACTGATTCAGACGATGACCTTATAACAAAAGTTATGTTTTGTCAAACATCTATCCTGCAACTAGGCCATGCTAGAAGTCTTTCTTGCCATCATGGAACCTACATTATTTCCATAAAATTTTAGGACCTAGTTTTGTTTTCATAGCTAAGCTATCTTTTGTACTAATGTATCAACAGTTACTTGAAGTGTTATCCCCAAGACGTTAAATTTCCTTGCAGCACAGGTGTGAGAAACCCTACAGTTAACCATTTTTTCCCCACTAGATGTTTAATAAAAGTCTGTTTGTCTGTCATGAACAACATTGACAAAACTTTAATTGAGGGGAAAGGAAGTAAAAAGTGAATAATAATATTTTAGTAAACTATGCAAATAAAACACTGGTAAGTTTTGGGGACTTTCCTGGCAGTCCAGTGGTTAAGACTCCACGCTCCCAATGTAGGAGGCACGGGTTTGATCCCTAGTCAGGGTACTAAGATCCCACATGCCCCACAGCACAGCCTAAAAACAAAACAAAACAAAACAAAATACTGGTAAATTTTTAAAAAGGGTGTGCTGTCTAAACATAGCTAATTTAGTTGTCTCGACCTTAAACCCTAAGGGGGAATTGTGTCTAGAGCACATACTGTGTTAGAGTAGTTTTAAGTCTGCAGAGCCTCAGTTAGTTTGTTGAAACTTTCAATTAAGAAAACTTTAGGAGAAAGAAAAATATTCTAGGCCTGTGTTTTTCATTTAGAAGGTTGCTACCAATATTAAAAATTAATTTACAATGTATTGTTTATGAGTTTTTCAGTCATGCATATGTTTGTGCTTTAGTCACACACACATGCACACATACATGTATACACTCATATACACATTATGGGTGTGTATATGTGTGTACTGAGTTGCAGTGTAAAATATGCTTTTTATTATAGGCTGTGGTTTAAAAAATTTAGTATACTGGATAAGCTGTTCTAGTGCCATAGTTTTCTGCAAAAACAGAATTTTATTGCATTATGATAGTGGAATCTTAGCATATAAACAAATTCATTCTATACTCAATTATCCCTAAAGTTTGCAAATACTAGTAATATAACTGTGAGAGCTCTTGTATTTGTTTTCTTAAGAAATATTATGAACACATATAGAAACAGTAATATCTTGTTTTTATTATTCTCTCTCTTTCTTGCAATTACTATACTGTTGTTCCCTCTTCTGTTTTCTGGAAGAGTTTGTACAGACTTCATATTATTTCTTTTTTTTCCCAGTTTGACTGAGATATAATTGACATATAACATTGTATTAGTTTTAGGTGTACAACATAATGATTTGCTATATGTATATATTGGAAAATGATTATCATGATAAGTCAATATCTATCACCTCACATAGTTACAAATTTTTTTTCTTGTGATGAGAACTTTAAAGATTTACCCTCTTAACTCCTCAGAGAGAATTCTCTGGGCTCTCTTTTATAAAGACACTAATCCTATTCATGAGGGCTCTACACTACATTTATGAGGGTCTGCATTCATGACCTAATCACCTCCCAAAGGCACTACCTTTAAATACCATCACATTGGGAGTTAGAATCTCAGTATGAATTTAGGGAGACACAAACATTCAGTTTATAGCAAATTGTCAGTACAATGTTAAACAGAAATGGCAGGATTAGGCATCCTTGTTTTGTTCCTGACCTTAGGGAGGGAAGCATTCAGTCTTTCACCATTTTAAATATGATTTGGAAATTTTCCACAGATACCATTTATCAGTTTGAAGAAGTTCCCTTCTATTCTTAGTTTCTTGAGTGTTTTTTATCATGAAAGGGTGAAGAATATTTTCAGATGCTCTTTCTGCATCTGTTAAAATGACCATGTAGATCCTGTCTTTTAATGACATATTGTATTACATTACATACACATTTTTGAAAGATATTTTGCTGAATAAAGGATTCTTGGTTGGATCTTTTTTCTTTTACATTTTAGAGATATAGTTTCATTGTATTCTGGCCTGAATAGTTTCTGATGTTATAATTTTTAAAAAATTAATAGCTCCATAAGTTATGTTTCTTTTTTTTCTGACTTTCTTTAAACATCCCTAATTAGGATTGATTTTTACCAGCTTGACTATGGTATGTTTAAGTGTGTTTTTCTTTGTATTTATCTTGCTTGGAGTTTTCTGAGATTATTGCATATGTGGTTCTATATCTTTCATTAGTTCTGTAAAATTTGTAACCATTATATCTTCAAATAATTCTTCTACCTCATTGTTTCTCTTTGTACTTCAATTATACATATGTTAGACCATTTAATACTAAGTTCCAGACATTGTATATAAAAGAATATTGGAGACTGATGCATTTATATCTAGAAATGATGATTCTTCTTTTGTTTGGCTATTAGTGTAGGTTTTTCAATGTTGACAGAAGTAGAGTTCGATTTGGGTTTTGTTTTTCCTATATTTATCTTCAGTGCACCACAGGGTTAGAATTCTTCTAATGGGGACTGCAGCTACCTTATGTATCATGTGAAACCTGGAGTACTTGAGGGTTTTGGTCAGTGTTACTACTCTGTCCTCAGCTTTCAGGCACCAAAGATTGGGTCTCCTTTTCCTCTCATGACCCACTTACATTGGTGGAATGCTATTGCTTTTTACTCATGCAAAACTCATAATGGAAACAGGGGATAAGTTCCCCGGTCCAGCCTCAATCTTAGGCCCTGAGTGCCTGAGCTTCAAGGGTTGGACTTTGCCTTGTTTTGGTGGCAGTCCTTGGGAAGGAATGATGTTCTTGTCCCTCCCTCTTTGGAAGATAGTTTTTATTTCTACCCTTCCCTCTGGTGGTAGCCAACTTCTGGGTGGACCACAGGACAGGATGGTTTCCTGCCCCTCCCTCAATGACAAATGGCTTTTGTTCTGTCCCGCTCCCTGTAACATCTAAACTTTACCAGGGGTTAGGGGGCAGGAATCTCAGAGGCAGAACCGCTTTTGCTTTGCATTCCAAAAGCAGCAGGA
>NW_006782754.1:292018-294131 GCF_000442215.2 Lipotes vexillifer | reverse complement strand
AGCAGGAATACAGAGCTGGAGGGTACAAGGATGAGCGGGTATTCCTGCTTCTCCCTTAGTGGCAACCTATCACCATTAAATGCTTTCTTCATTGAGGAGAGCACACTTATCCTTTCAAATAACAAAGATCTGGTAAGTGGGTGTAGAGTCCCCTTGTGTCTGAGGTTCCTAAGGTTTCTAAACTGTTGTGCCAGCCTCACTTAGCCTTTATGTATTCATTAAAATTTCAGGTGTTTTCTTCCTATCTTCTTTTATGGTTGCTATTTCTTCCTTCTGTGCTCTGCCAAAGGTGAAACAGTTTGTGAGTCTCATTCTTCTTCCAAGGTGTTTGTATCCTTGGAATCATTTCACCTGGTTGCTTTGGGCTCAAAAAAGTGATAATTTAAAAAATTATCTAGCTTTCTTTTTGCTTTTTTCCTTTAGTTATTGTTGTTGTTAGAGTGGGGGTAACATTCATTTTGGCTCTCTGTATTTTGAGTAGAAGTAAAAGTACTAGTACCATTTACTTTGATCAGAGCTGTCTTTTTCATTCTGCTCTCAGGCAGTGCCCAGTTTGGTACCAAAGCACAAGAATAAGAGTCCAACCTCTTTCCTATCTCCTAGGCTTTCTGTTTCCTTTATGCTTATTAATGTCATGAAGCAATATGAAGGGAGAATCCTAGTTGAGTATGATGAACATGTGAAAACTAGGTCATTGTTCCTCTGTATGTAGTTACATATATTTGACAAATTAAGTTTCTTAGTATAGGCAAAATAACATTTCCATTCACCAATGGACATATAGCTCTGCTGAAGAAAGCCCAGCCTCAGGTCAATGGTGGTGTCTCTGGTACCTTCCTCCCCAATTCTTCTCAGTGATTTTTTTCCCCTGGTCTACCAGCCCCAGTACCATTTTAGCAGCACAAAAACTTGTTGAAGAGCTGTATTGTTTTTGATAACACAATGTCTAATCCAGGGGAGGGAAGATAGTTTCATTTCTCCTGGAAAGTCATCCTCCCCATACATATGTCCTGAATAACTTGTATTTCTGCCTAAGAAAAGAAAACCGATAAGAAATTGCATTTTTACATAAAAACACACATTTCATATCCTGGTAATATTCTCTTACATTCTTTTCAGAGAGATTTTTGTGCTTGGGAAAGTGCATTGTTTTTTCATCTTGCTGGTCTTCATCCATTTGCTCCTAAGTGAAGTGTTTTACACATAGAAATTATTGTCCTGGAAACTCTATCCCTAGTTAAGAACAGAATGGATTATTATTTTCCTCCCTAAATAGGGGAATGGGAAAGTGATTTACTTTCCCAGGTACAAAAACAACCCTACTCTAATGGAAAGGAAGTTTCTTTTTCATGTCTTCTGATTTCTCCTGGTCATTTAACAATTTTCAGGTTGTTTCTAGCGAGATCATCCAGTTCAAAAAACACCATAATAAAATAAGTCTGGGTAAACTGGGAGACAGTTCTACTGTCCCATTATTGAACATTTCTCTTTCCTTGCTTCCTAACGAGAAAGTATTAAATAAGTAGTAGCATCCTTTGATGCTAGTGGATCAAAATATCTAATGGATCCTTTGCATTAGAGTTCCTCTGGCGGCCCCTGTCTGTGTGAGCAGTTATCAAAATCTAGTCTTACTAGCTTTCGCTCCACCCCCTCCCCCTCCCCACGTGGAAGCAAAGAAGGAAACAGTCCTGTAAGCTCTCCCAGGGCAACTGTCAGCCTCCCCGCGGGACGTTTGCCTCCTGCCCAAGGAGAAACGTTCCCTCTGGAGGTTTGGGTGGCCACCAGTTCCCCGACGTCCGGGCCCGGCAGGCTTTTCCGCTGAAGCAAGGAGAGCAGGCCGCACCGCGCCTGTGGGAACCGCAGCCCACGGCCCGCCCCGCCTACGCCGCCCAGCGTCAGCCACGACCCCTGCCTCAGCGGGCCGCGGCGGAGCCATGCAAGAAGCACTAGTGGAAGTGGAGCCCCGGGCTGCGCTGGCCCAGCCTGCCGAGAACACCGTGCCCTCGGAGGCCGAGGCCGGGAAAGCCAGGGGAAAAAACCCGCGCTTCAGGATCTTTCCAGCTAACCTGATCAAGTTCGGAAGTTTCAAAAAAAGGGAACGAGACCAGGCTAG
>NW_006782754.1:290921-292007 GCF_000442215.2 Lipotes vexillifer | reverse complement strand
AGACCAGGCTGGGTCCACGCCCCCCAGTATCAAGAAGGTACGGGAAAAACAGAAAGAGAGTTTGGAGGGGCCCTGCGGCTTGGGCTGTATGACTTTTCCCCGCTGTCAGCGTTTTAACAACATCCGTTGCTTCCTGATTTTCTTCTGCATCCTGGTCACCTCTCAATGTAAGCCTGAGCGGGGGCTGGGTAGAGGAGAGGTGGTTCTGGTGCGGGCCAATGCGGGGCGTCAGAGGGTTGCGTACGTTGGGGAGGTGGAAGAGGGACGAGGTGCGTGGGGAGAGCCACGTGTGGTGTGGCGGCCCTGCTTCGTGTGGCGGGACTCTCCAGCGTTCTCAAGGTACATCTGGAATCAAAGCTGGTTCAACGGGCCACCGCCTGGTTTACTTCACCTCATCAGGCACCGGATGGACGTAATCCCCCCTCCGTGCGTGAAGGGGGCCTGGCCTCCAGAGAGCCTGATGGAGAGAGGGTGGCGCTGAGTCGTTGAACCGTTGTTTGGTCACCAGCCCTGAGAAGCTCTGTCATTCAGGGCTGGATCACTTGGGAGATTAAAATAAAGTCGAAAACAGTATCTGTGATCACCAGGTTGTTTCTGCTTCTACCCACAATTTTGAGACACATTGGCCAAGCCACTTGTCTCCTGGATCTTGTTTCCTTATGTGTGGATTGAAGAGGTGGAGTGGGACCTCAAACTATAAGAGAAACCAAACTCAAAGGTGTTTATCTTTGCCCACACAGTTTGAAGAAGAGGGTGAACGTGACTGCCTTTAGAGGAGGCGTATATTTTCTACTTGGCCACAGCCCTCACCACCTCCATTACACCTAGATTCTTTACTATCCTGTTTACACTGATGATATTGGAGTTTGCCAAACATGATCTCTTTTTGCTCTAAAATGCTGTGACTAAATAGCTTCAATAAAAAGGCTATATGTGATAAGTACCATATGAGAGGAACAAATAAGTAGTCATCAATTTGTCTTGAGAAATCATTAAAGAAGTTTCTTTGAGAAAGAAGCATTTGAATTATGCCTTGACAAATAGGTATAGTGATAGCTGGGGATGTAGGATTTTTAAATAAGGAAA
>NW_006782754.1:282673-290911 GCF_000442215.2 Lipotes vexillifer | reverse complement strand
AAAGAGTGTTTTGGTAAATAAACACTCAGTTACAGGAAAGCCTTGTTTCAGAATGGTGAGTGACAAGTTTGGCTGGATGATGGTTTCACCTAACCACCCAAACTGGTAATTATATTTATTTTATTCATCATGTCTCCCCAGGACCTAATATAGTGACTGAGGCAGAAAAGACAATAAATATGTATTGAATACATAAGTAAATTAAAAAAGAAGAAAAAGACAAATTGTGGCCACATTATGAAGGTCTTTAAATATCAGACTGAGAATTCTGAAAGGATACTAAAAGGTGTTTACTTCCCATTACTGTACTGGGTTAATAAGTCAGGTGCTTTACAAGCATCATCTCAATATAATCTCCCGATTCGGTGGGTAATGTGGAGCCAGTGAACGTTTTTAACGAGTGGTTGCAGTGAATGGTTTTTAGCTCTACTACTTATTAACTGACTTCATACAGATCATTAGCACAGTTTGGGTATAAATACTGGGTCTTTCATTCATAAATGAATTTATGAATTTAATGAATTCTTCATTTTCCATTTATCAATTCATTGATTTATTGTTACATTTTAAACAATTTCAAACATACAGAAAGGGTGCAAAGGCAATACAAAGCATCCCTGCCTCCCCTTCACCCAGATTCTCCAGTTGTTTACATTTTACCACATTTGTTCTTTCACCTTTTCCTTCCTATACTTATAGACTTTTTCAGACATGGTGCCCCATCACTGCTAAATACTCCAGTGTGCATCTTCCCAAAGTGAGGACATGCTGCTGCATAACCACCTTACCCCCCTTCCCCCCCCCCCCCCCAGTCAGGAGGAATATTAGTGTGACATCACCATCATGTTATGAATTCGTACCCCCACTCACATATTGCCAACTGTCTCAATATTGTCTCCTTTTCCTTTTTGGTCCAAAATTCTTTCCAGGAACACATGTTGCATTTAGTTGTCATACTTTAGACTTCCTCTTTAGTCTGCAGCAGTTCCTCATTCTTTCCCTGTTTCTTATGTCCATGCCAGTCTTAAAGTATGTGGGTCTTTCATTCTTTATGTTGAACTTTGACATGGGTTTTTTTGATCATTCCTTATGACCAGACTCAGGCCATACTTGCCTGCCTGCCACCCTCTCCCTCTCTCTCCCGCAAATGTGTGGTTTGCCTTTTCATTTTCTTGTGCCTTTTTGATGAAAAAGGTGTTCACTTTTGTTGAAGTCCAGTTTCTTAATTTTTTATGGCTCATTCTTTTTGGTTTCTATCTAAGAATGTATTGCCTAACTCAATGTCATGAAGATTTTCTGCTTTGTTGTCTTCTAGAATTTTTATGGTTTAGCTCTTATGTTTAGATCTCTGATCCATTTTGAATGAATTTTTTATGTGTGTATGGAAAGGGTCAAAAATCATTTTTCTCCATATGGATACTTTATTCCAGCATGATTTATTAAACAGACTGTCTTTTGACCCATTGCATTACCTTGACACTGTTGTTGAAATTCTAATCTCTAGAGTCTTTTTCTAGCCTCTCTATTCTGTTTTATTGAACTAATATGTCTAACTTATGCAAGTGCTGTATTGCATTGTTTACTCTGGTTTTATTATATGTTTTGAAATCAGGTATTTTTCTGACTTTGTTCTTTTTAAAAGTTGTTTTGGCTATCCTAGGTACTTTGCCTCTCCACATTAATTGTAGAATTAATTTGTTTAATTCTGTAAAAAACTTACTGGGATTTTAGTTGGGTATGCTTTGATTCTATAGGTTTGGAGAAAATTCACATCTTTTTTTTTTTCTTTTGATTTATTATAAGAAAGAATACAGAAATTACTATTGCTCAAAACAGTCATTCTATGGGAAACCTCAAATAGCAAATTAGAATTATATATATAAAATTTTCTTTTTTTGAAAGATAGTTGCTAGGAGAGTAGATTTTCCAGACCCCAATGAAAGATTCGTTTTGCAATCAGCTTAAGCCTATGTATGTATTTTTTAACATCTTTATTGGAGTATAATTGCTTTACAATGTTGTGTTAGTTTCTGCTGTATAACAAAGTGAATCAGCTGTATGTATACATATAACCCCATATCTCCTCCCTCTTGCATCTCCCTCCCACCGTCCCTATCCCACCCCTCTAGGTGGTCACAAGGCACCGAGCTGAACTCCCTGTGCTGTGCAGCTGCTTCCCACTAACTATTTTACATTTGGGAGTGTGTATATGTCCATGCCACTCTCTCACTTCGTCCCAGCTTACCCTTCCCCCTCCCTGTGTCCTCAAGTCCATCCTCTACAGAAAATTGACATCTTAACAATACTGAGTGTTCTGATGCCTGACCATGGTGTATCTATTTAGGTCTTCTCTCCTGCAAGTTTGCTGTATTAATTTATTAGTTTTAGGAGGCTTTTGGCAGATTCCTTAGGATTTTTAACTACGTGATCATGTCAGCTGTGAATCAGGACAGTTTTACTTCTTTCTTCCCAGTCTGTATGCTTTTTATTTCTTTTTCTTGCTTTCTTACACTGACTAGGACCTCCAGTACAATGTTGAATAGAAGTTCTGAAAAGAGATATTCATTTATTTTTCCTGATTTTAGGTAGAAATCATTTAGCCTTTCACAATTAAGTATGTTAACTGCAGAGTTTTTGTGGTTACTCTTTACCAGTTTGTAGATGTTCCCTTTTATTCTTAGTTGGTTGGGAATTTTTGTCATCAGTGGTGTTGAATTTTATCAAGTGTTTCTTTTCCTGTATCTACTGAGACCATGATATGGTTTTTCTTATTTATTCTATTAACATTATATATTGTGTTTTTTGATTTTTGGATGTTTAACCAACCTTGCATTCCTGGGATAAACCCTTATTGCTGGCCTATTATCTTTTTTTATAGATTGCTGGATTCAATTTGCCAAAATTTTGCTAAGAATTTTTTTTAATGAGAGTATTGGTTTGTAGTTTTCTTGGAATGTTTTTGTCTGTCTTTAGTATCAGGTTATACTGGCCTTATTAAATTAATTTGGATGCGTTCCTTTCTCTTCTTTTTTCTGAAAGAGTTTATGTATGATTGGGTGCCTACACAAACTCTTTCAGAATTAGTTTGTCGATTTATTGCCTCTCTATATCAATATTAGTATCAGCTTTTTGCCTCTCAGCTCCAAACTCATCCTTTTTGCCTGCTCTGTGAAAATGGACCTGGGCCCTTTAAATATTTTTCTTTACGAGCTGTCACAATGTTAAATTTTATCAGTAGAAGGTACTGGAGGGTGATTACACAGGAACTTTTACTTCTTGGTTCCAGTGTGTTTGCTTGGCAAGCTCCTGCAGTGTATACAGGTCTCTCTATCATCAGGCTGTTGCAGTGCTTGCATCTTCTCCAGTATCACTCTGCTGTAGTGCATGGTGTCCAGAAGCACTCAGTGGCTGGCAGCTTCCTTTGGCATTCCCCATGAAGAGCTTTCCCCAGCACATAGAAGGAGAACTATCTCAAAGTTTTAGAGTATAGATTTCCTGCCACCACAGTGACTTCTTGGTCATTCAATAAGCCATGGCTGTGCTCTCTTCAACAAGGTCTGAATTTTAGCTCTTCAGTGCTCCCTTTCAGCCCTGGGGGAGTGGTTGTTCCTTATATGGGCTATTTCTATATTCTTTAGCATTCTCTTTACATCTGACTAGCTAATGCCTTGCTGCACGAATCTCCTGTTATAGTTAATAATTCTTTGTACTAAACTTTTCTTGTTCAAATTACTGTGTGGTTTCTCTCTTCTGATTGGATTCAGACTGTTATGGAATTGGTATCAGGAGTAGTCCCAGAAGATATACTCATAAAGTTGTAATTTTAGGATTGGTTTTGTTATGCCTTTAATCTTGAGTGAAGTGCTGAGCTCTTTGCCAGTGGAAGACGGGTAGTAGTCCTTGGCATGTAGTGGTATCATAATTAATCAAGCTATCACCTATGCTTGATTGGGATGAAATGCCAAATGAAGCATGTGCCTTGAAAGCCGAGTGGATGCTGTAGTTTACCTTATGGTAGTAATGATGACTATAAGGACTCTGGTGATGGATGGAATCTTTTGAATGCCCTTAAGCACTTATGAAGAGAAAATGACAAACTTAGGTTTGTTAACTCTAAGCTCAAGTTATAGTCTGAGAATTCAAGGGATCCCATCAAAGCCCTGAAGTAAGCTCTCATTTCTTTTAACCACAGAACAGATATTTCTGGAAATCAAACACAAAATGTAAATGTATGGATTGATGAATTATGATGACAGTTGAATTCAAAATCTTGTCAAATTTGCCGTGTCTTCCCCTCTCTTATGTATTCAAGAAGAGTGTTAATTTTTCAGTCTGTTCAGTTTGTTACTTATTAGGACATAGTGGTAACTTCTAAGCTCTTTACATGTGGAACTGAACTGTGTGTAAGTATTTGTGTGGACACATATTTTCATTTCTGTGGATTTATACCTAGGAGTGAAATTGCTCAGTCACACGGTACCTCTACAGTTAAATTTTTAAGTGTGCTGTAGGTTTTCCATATATGTACTTCAGCGATTTGAAGAAGTTGCCTTTTATTCCTAGTTCATTGAGTGTTTTTATTATGAAAGGGGGTTAGATTTTGTCAAATGCTTTTTCTTCATTTTGATGTTCATGTGGCTTTTATTTTTTATTATATTAATTTAGTGAATTGCAATGATTCATTTTCATGTATTGAATTGAAATTAAGGAGGCCTGTGGCTTTGGGCACTTAAATTTGGTGAAACATTCAAAATAATCATAGAGACAACCTGTTTAAAGAGGTTTGTCGTGTAAAGTATTTGTCAAAGAAAGATTCTCTGAATTGAGTATTTTGTCTGAAATATTTCAGTACAAAAATATAACTGAAGACATTATTTAGTAGTGTTTTCTTTGAGCTTATGGGATACTTGCACACTTATAAAGAGTGTTTTTTTCAATGAAAATATTATGATCTGTAGTAAAGAGTCATTTGGAGGCTTTAACAACTTCAAATTTATTAACTATTATATTGGAGATCTCTAAGACCTCAGTCAGGCTAAATGATTCACTAGAAGGACTCAGAGAAAGATGTTATACTCATGGTTATGATTTATTATAGTGAAAGGATACAGATAGGAATTAACAAAGGGAAAAGGCACATGAGACAAAGTCCAGAAAAAACCAGGCCAGGCTTCCATGTGTCCTTTTCCAGTGGAATTAATACTAGGGATATGCTTTATACTCTCAGCAACAACGTGTGATAACACATATGCAAAGAGTTGCCAGCCAAGGAAGAACATGTGAGCCTTGGTGTCCAGGGCTTTTGCTTTTGCTTTTGTTTTTGAGGGGGTGTCAGTCCTCTAGGCATGCAGCATCTGTGTGACTGACCTCAGCTACTCAGATTCTATTACTCCATCCCTCACACCCAACAAAAAAGGCATTCACCATAAATCATGTTGTTAACATAAACCGTCTGACCAAAATGGGACTGTGTGGCTCAAGGCCTCCAGCATATAAAAGCACTCTTATATGGTAGAATATTCCAAGGGCTCAGAGTCATCTCCCAGGAGCCAACCAAAGACCAGTCTTGAAGACAGGCCTTTTTTTGAGCAACCCAGGCTTGAGTTAACTCTCTACTGCAAAACTATAAAAAGCAATTCTGAATTACAATTAATTTTTTTTTGTGGTACGCGGGCCTCTCACTGTTGTGGCCTCTCCCGTTGCAGAGCACAGGCTCCGGATGCACAGGCTCAGCGGCCGTGGCTCACGGGCCCAGCCGCTCCGTGGCATGTGGGATCCTCCCGGACCGGGGCATGAACCCGTGTCCCCTCCATCGGCAGGCGGACTCCCAACCACTGCGCCACCAGGGAAGCCCCTACAATTAATTTTATAAGAACAATTAGAGATAAGATCATATTAAAATATATTCTTCAGAAAAATTATGAACTAACATTTTATTAGAGGTAAGTATGGCTAAAAAATTGGTTAAAGTATCTGAGTGTATAACGAGAATAATATTCCTTTATTTTGTAAATATCATGATACATAGTATAAAGATATTTAAAAAGTTTTTGGCTAAATTTTTAGCTTCACTAATGTAATAAAACTAGTTGGTTTATAAATTACAAAAATTATGTGATTTTTTATGTAGTACTCCATACCAGGCATTGAACCAGGAAAAATACAAACAAAACAACCCTTAAAGATGGGAATCTGGAATTGGTTATCTGACTTGATTGGGCTTGCAAGCAATGAAAAAAGCAATATTTGTGCCTGTGGAAAATGGTACACTGGAAGTCAGTGGCATGTAGTGACTTAAAAGAGTTATTTAAAATGTTGCCTGGGATAAAGTTCTTCCTAGAGGCAAGACTTTGGGAGACAAAGAGCTTCTGCAATTGAGTCCTATGGTGGAAGTTTTGACTACAAAGATTTTGGGGTTGATTGCTTCTCATTGCACTGAAAAATTCACAGAAAGAAAATGAGAAGTTTAGGGCATGATTAGAAATGCGTGAGCTTTTCTGATGGTTCTGTGAAAATCTTATCACTTTTAGGCACATACTGCATATTTGGAACAGTACCAACCCGTATTCACACTTTCAGAATTACAACATAAGTTGAATTCATAAATTTATGAGATCACTTATGTGAGAATTGGGGCATTGATTGGAGAAGAGTGGAACCCTGAGAATTGGGACAAAGGCATTTGGGTGGAATTCTGTGAATCCGACAACTGTAAACTCCGAAATACTGAACCTCCTTTCCCAGTAGGACCAACTATTCCTGCTGTGTCTCAAAAAGAAGCAATTCCTTGCTTGGAGACCCTGAATTTACTTCATCTGAGTTAAGGGAATGCTGATTGCCCTCATGACCCACCCTACCATCCCTTATTGCTGCTAGACTCATAGCTAGAATCAGATTCCAGCCTTCCCAGAATGACTAACATAAAACCTGTCCTGGGAGATAATATCTTATACACCCAAAATTTGCCTGCCACTTCAGTGATGTCTCTAGGGACCAATTGGTATGGAGTGTGCAGGGCTACCTCTTCTCAAACGAAGGAAAAGTTTTTCATTTCTACCACCCACTACTAAGAAAAAACATAACCTTTGGTGAACCTGTGGTTTTTTGAAGACGAAAGTCTGCTGTAGTATAATGCTATAGGAAGCATCATAGCCCTGAAAAACAGAGAAAAAAGGAAGTCCTTCCAGTGGGCAAAACATTGGAGAGTACATCTGATTGTCTGTATTGCCTAGATACCAGGCTGCCTTTGACTAATGGTTTGACCATTTGGTGACTAGGAAAGGGTTGGGTAAGTGATATGTGTCTCTGAATGGGCAAAGTTATCCTATGTGAATGTCCACCAGAAGAAATCCATTGCAGAGGAAGCTCTCAGTAATGAAGTAGATAGACAACTATCCTGTGAATATTAATCAGCCTCTTTCCTCTGCCATTGTATGTCTTGTTCAGTGGGCTCATATTTATAGTGACAATCACATCAAAGATAAGAGTTTATAGGAGAGCTGAATGCAAGGCTTTATCTTCACCAGAGCTGATCTGGCTGTTGCATTTCGGAGTGCCTGAATTGCCACCAGGAAAATTCAACACAATCCAGAAAATAACTCCATTCCCTAGTGAAACCAACCAGCTATCTGGAAACAGGTTGATTATGTTATCTGCTTCTATTGTAGAGTGAGCAACAATTTCTCATCACTGAAATAGATATTTATTTTAGATCTGGGTTCTTCTTTTATCACCACAGTTCTGCCAGAACAACTATAATTGGACTTAATGAATGCCTCATACACCATCATAATCATCTTATGTAGTATTACATTGCTTTTAATGAAGGAACTCGTTTTACAGCAAAAGAAGTACATCAGGAAGTTCATGTTCATGGAATTCACTGGTCTTACTACAGAGTTCAATAACCAGAAACTCTGGGCGTTATAGATAATTTTAAGGTCCTATTGAAGACTCAGATAAGGCTTCAGCTAGGAGACAGCAATCAAAAGTTTGGGTACTGTCCTGTAGAGTGAGGCATATGCTTTATCATAGTAACCTATATATGTTATCTGAAATCAAGAGGAAGAAGAGAGGGTGAATTTTGGAAGGAGGAAGTTATAAATATCAACTGTAGTCTAATAACCATTTAGAGACATAAAAACTGTAGCAACTTTGCACTTTGCTCTTGTTTTAAGTGTATGCACACACAAACATATATATATTTGTGTGTGTATGTATTTCAATTTTTAATTTTTT
>NW_006782754.1:277355-282663 GCF_000442215.2 Lipotes vexillifer | reverse complement strand
TTCTTTCCCTTACTATTTTATAGAAGAGTGTTGTGGAAGATAACTTTACAAATTTGTCTCTACAGAATATTCCTAAATTGGAAGAGGAATTAATACCCCAACCCCAGAGACAGACACAGTTACTGACAGGACATTCTTTGCCTTGGCCAGTATCCTCCTTGGCCACATTTAAAATGAGAGTTGACAAAGTGAGAGAGTGGCATGGACATATATATATACTACCAAACATAAAATAGATAGCTAGTGGGAAGCAGCCGCATAGCACAGGGAGATCAGCTCGGTGCTTTGTGACCACCTAGAGGGGTGGGATAGGGAGGGTGGGAGGGAGGGAGATGCAAGAGGGAAGAGATATGGGAACATATGTATATGTGTAACTGATTCACGTTGTTATAAAGCAGAAACTAACAGACCATTGTAAAGCAATTATACTCCAGTAAAGATGTTAAAAAAAAATGAGAGTTGAAGAAAATGCTTTTAGGTGCAGCAAAGTTTCTATATCTTGTTTCTTGCTGGTTTTGATCTGTTAAACTGCTGTGGTTCTGGGTCTGATTATGGTTTCTTCTGCAATACAGTTCCCTCACAGATTTAGTTAGGCCTACATCTTTGCTTAATTATTTATTTACTTATACCATTTATACCTTACAATTTAATTTTTATGTTAAAGAAAACCCATTCAGGTTTGTGATTCAACTAGAAGAAGGGTTAAAATTACCTTGAAATGGATATGGTGACTGATTGGACTATGTGTCTCCCTTTTTGGGGAAAAAGTGGGAACATCTTTGTTTGTAAGAATAATAATCGCAACATGTTTCTCAGAAGCACGATTATGTTGCTATTAATTTGGTATGGAAGTTTAAATATGGGAAGAAGGGTGAAAATGTGTCCTAAGTAGTCCAGAGGGTGAACTCTTCAAGTTATTTGTTGGCCATGCACTCCATTGTTGCCATTCTGGACTCACTCCTATTTCCAAGGGAACTGGCAGCCTGTAAACTACATTTACCAGACTTCCTTGCCAGCTGGCTTCCACTTAGGTGTTGCCAGTAAGAGGCTGTGGCAGTACATTTGAAAAAGGGGCAACGGGAAGCCTCTCTCTTTTTTCTCCATTCTGGTGATGATTTTGGCAGCAGCAGCAATACTGGGTAAGTGAAGGCTCCTGGATTTATAGTCAGGAATAAATAAAGCTCCATCAGCAACAACAGTGGATGATGCAGCAGTACAGTGTTCATGGGCACTGGCTCAAGCAACTGCAAGAGCAGCAGAAACCGCAGGTGACTATGAGGTAGCTAAATTTCATAGCATTAATAGGTGTGTGGGTCCTGGCTTCCTAAAAAGGGGTAGTGATTGCAGTTCCAACAGCAGTAGCAGCAGCAGCAGCAGTAGCTGTCACTACTCCAGCAACTTTAGTGGCATTTATATCATGAGTTTGTTTTTTGTTTTTGTTTTTTGCGGTACGCGGGCCTCTCACCGCTGTGGCCTCTCCCGCTGCGGAGCACAGGCTCCGGACGCGCAGGCTCAGCGGCCATGGCTCACTGGCCCAGCCGCTCCGCGGCACGTGGGATCCTCCCAGACCGGGGCACGAACCCGCGTCCCCTGCATCAGCAGGCGGACCCTCAACCACTGCGCCACCAGGGAAGCCGTATCATGAGTTTTGATTAGTAACTATTTTTTCTTTTCACTCCAACAAATGTATTACTTTTGTAACCAACACCGATATCAATTTTTTTCTGTTTCAAATATTTAGTATGTTTATTTTTCCCAGTTGGATGCTGAGTTATAGAAATACACATATATGATACCATTTACTTACTGTTCAAGAACATGACAAATGATATTCTATATTGTTAAAGGATGTATATATACATTGTCAAAAAAGTGTTAAAACGGCTCAGAAATGGGTAAACTCCAAATATTGGATGTGGGTTATAGAGTGAGAGAGAAGAATGTGTTTAGGGAGTGCATGTTGGGTTTCAACTATTTTGTTAATGTTTTATTTCCTATTCTAGATGGGAGATAAGCAAATATTCATTAGATTGTTATTCATTTTTAATAATTGAAACATAATACATTAAAATAAAGATCAGTACTGAGATGATTGAAAAGAGCATATTCTTCAGTATATTACTCATTCAGTATATTACTCATAAATACAGTTTAAAAATAGTTACAAAAATTCAATTAGCAAATATTTCATAGAGGTTAAGACCTATTAGTGTTTTAGAAAAGGAACTATTATGTATTTATAGATCTTAAACATTCAGAGTAATGTAAAATAAACTTAAGTCATTGCAAATTGTTTTGTTTTTCCGTGATTATAATGATGATCTATTTTGTCTTTATAAAGATAATTTAATGCATATTATTGCTTTCTTTTTTTCTTTTTACATTTTAGGTATTGTGTTTGGTCTTGTAGATCTGAGCACTGACAATTTTCAGAAGGAGAATCATCTGAAAACCACTGAGAATTTAGTGCTGTCATTGACCTATGATATTTCATCTTGCCTGGTAGTAGTGTTTATAGCATATTATGGAGGGAAAGGAAACATACCAGGATGGATTACAGTTTCCTCCTTTTTAGTAGGATCTGGATCACTTTTATTTGCTTTTCCATACTTTAGTGGTGGAAATTATAAAATGACGGTAGAAACTGAAGGTAAGATTTTAAAAGATACTATCATACATCAAATCATTATTCATTTAAACCATTGGCTCTAGGAGCTTAAAATAGACTGTGATATTTATCTGTCTGTACATTCATTCATCTGTATCTACTTATATGATCAAGTTTATTAAGCTAATTAATGGTAGCTCCCTGGTAACATGTATGCCATTCTCCCATCTTCTCATGATCATATACCCTTTCATCTAAGAGATGGGCCTAGTAAGATGAAAGAATATTTTGGATGATATTTGGGATAATATTTGGGATAATTATTTTGTGAAATTGGTTTTCTTTTATCAATTTTCATATATATTATAAATCTTTTGATTTATGTCTTCCACAGTATACTTAAATTGATCCCTTTATTTTGACCTCAGCACACATATACACAAGTACAAAGACGAAGATAACCAAACTTACACAGACACATACAAAAAGTCAGAACTTTTCTAGCTACTTCTTCCATTTCAAAATGGGTGCTGCCCTTTGACACAGGACTTCGAATCTGGAAAGATTGGAGCCTTCTTTGCTTTCTTCATTGTTTTTTTAAATTTATTCCACAACTTTTTGCTACTCCCAGTAGATAAAAAGGCTATTTGAAGTCCATAGCACTATTTCTGACACTTTTGTGTCAGGGACTTTCTTGTTATGCATAGGCTTATAAAAGTGTTGGAATGCATTTACCAGTTTTGGAAACTTTAAACTGGGCTTTAGCAAGAAATGATGGAAAAGGCTTGAGGATGTCTCTGTATGTGTGTATGTGTGTATATACATGTTTATGATGTTTAAAAGTATGTTTGTGATGTGTGTTTATGCTGTGTGTTTACAATATAAATAAAAATAGTTCATATTAAATATAATTTATATAAGATATTTAGCTATATATACTATGTAATTCATATTATAAATAATATACTGATATGTACATGATATATATCATATAACTTATGAAATCTATAATATTTACATATATTTATAATCTGTTTATTATATTTGTAGATTATATGTAGAATAAATACATTTATTAATTAATAGAATATATTTGTAATATATTTATTATATTTGTATAATGGACAGCTAATTGAATGAGATGACTTATGGGAAGAAGGGAATGGATAACACTTTACTCCTATTCTTCCCTTAACCCTGTTCTGGTCAGAAAGGGTGAAAAGTTAGGAAGCACTGCTTGAGACATTAAAAATGCTGCTTGATGAGTACTCAGGAGTAATGAGAGTAGAAATAGTACAGTCTTTCTTCCTTTGTGTTTTCTTTATAGTATCTAGATTCTACATATTTTATTTTCTGCTTGTGATTAGGAATGTGTAATTTATCTAACAACAACCATTCAGTGTATTTACTGGGTAACCCTCTGCTTGTTAGAGAAGCAGAAATAGAGTAAATAAATGGTCTTTGCAGGTAGAAGTGCTTATTTCATATACACATCTATGCAGATATTTCACTCATTTTGTTGAAAAGTTTAGTTCTTACATAACTAATTTTTCTACTCTATGTACATACTTCAGTTTATGTATGTATATATTTTTAATTTCTGTATTTTCTTCTTTCATCCTTTTTTTGGGGGGTCCTTCTCTTATTCTCTTCTGAATATCTCTCCTATTCTATTCTCTATTTTCCCCAGTTACCTGCCATACTCATCTTCCTGTATGACTGGCCTGAACCTTGGAGCAGTCCATTTATCACCACCTTACACTCCCTTTCTCTGCCCCCTCTACCCCATCTCAGTTTTCTGTACTGATGACAAATTGGTCTTCAGTCCCTATGTGTCAACTAACATGTAGAAATCATAGTAAACCAAATCCTTGAGAAGTGAAAACTAATTTTCTGCTCTAGTTCATGCAAACAGTTGTATCACACTCTGATTTTTAGTTTCTAGATCTCTGCATATAATTGAACACCCAACATATCCATGATTGCAGTGCACTGTCACGTTACTAAGAACTTCCTAAATATCTGTTATCTCACTGTCTGATTATCTCCACTAATTCTTCTAACTCACTCATATAACAGAAACATCAGTTCTTTCCTTTCATTGGAACCTTTAGTGTATTGACGTCTACTTTCTCCCTTTATCAGATTCTCCTTGTTGTTACGTTCTTTCATTTGTAGCTTATTTTATGTTCCTTAATATGACATGTTAGAATATTTCAGACATACTCTAATCATTATACTAAGCTCTCTGTCCCATTGTCCTTTCTTGTTCCTGGTCTGGAAAACTTTTGATCCAACCATATACCTTTCTTTTATATCTATATCTGGGCTGCTGATGAGTGTTTTAGAGAAAAATCACACAAGAGGACAACTTAGTCCCACAATGAATTTGTTACTTTCAACCTCAGTTATACTTTCAAATGGATCCATTCCCCTGATTTTTTATTTCAGTTCCCTTCTATAATTCACAACAAAGATTTTTGATTTTCCTCATGTCTTAGTTAGTTTGGGCTGCTATAACAAAAATATCATAGACTGGTTGGTTTAAAAAACAGAAATTTATTTGTCACCGCTCCGAAGGCTGAGAGTCCAAGATCGAAGTGCCCTTCTTCACTTTAAAAAATCCCTTGTTTGGACTATGATTTCAAGAAGGGCACTAAAAGATTAGTATTATCCTACTGGTAGAAGACTTTGTTTTCA
>NW_006782754.1:268134-277319 GCF_000442215.2 Lipotes vexillifer | reverse complement strand
AGCAGGAATCTCAGGACCATGATCCTTAGGAGAAGGGAAACAAGTTGAATGTTTTTTTTTCTAGAAGGAGACAAGAATAGTAGATTAGGGATATACTTGATTATCAGGAGGGTGAAGGACCTACCTGAGTGTAATAATCATGCATTCAAAGTGAGATTTGCATCGTTGTGTGTTTCCTTCCAGCCTCATTCAACTTTGAAAGCATAGGTTTAGAGTAGGGAGAAGAGCTTAATTTGACCAGGGCCGAAGTTTTACTAAGGGATTGCATGATATGAAAGAGAACAAAGGATTTAAAAGTGTTAAGATGGTAATGAGAGAAGGAAGGAGATGAAGGGGACATTGAGATAGTGAAAAGGAGCAGGATCAATGGTTTTATTATAGGTCCTGGTGAGTTTTAAGGATTGTAGCAGCTGGGTTACTAGAAGGAGTGATCTGGAAAAATAGAGAGAGTTTGAGTGTAGGATGCTTACAATTAAGGAAGGTTTGTATTTATTGTTTCCGAAAGTTTAAAATGAGTAGCTAGGGTAAGTGGAATACGAGTACATGAACGGAGAGGAGTTCAAGGAACTAAGAAGCTAGGGTGTTGGAAATATCAGATTGATACTGATATCACCACAAGTTAACATGTCTATGTAAAATTAAATCATCAGTATTTTGGATCACAATTCTAGAGACCTCCTCCCATTTTACGTGGGATCAAGCAAGTTTCATTCTCTCTGGATACTGAACCACCTGAAAATTTCCATTTGTGTACTATTTTGCAATCTATACTATTACCAGTTTTCCACTAATATTTTCAGAGCATTTGTTAAATTCCAATCAAAATAGACACAGTCAGAATGATCTAATTAGCATTACCTGGATCTATCAATCTAATGACAAATGTAATTCCAACAAACATTTATTTACTATTGATTTACAACCATGTGAATTTGAAAAAGCATAAGAAATACACTGTCACCTAAAGGAGTTTAAAATCTAGTACATTACCATATAATGACTAACAGAGAGAATTTTTTATTGTATAATGCCTTGTCTTTATGCACCTGTATTCTAGAAGTTAGTGGGTCTAAAATGGGAAACTATTTAGTGACACGAAGTTAATGTGAAGATTGCTGAAGAAGTGGATCTAGAACTAGACTCAGAAGGTAATCTTTAGTAATTCAGATAATTTAGGACATTAGAAATACTTTTACCCTGGGGTCAAAACTCAGGGGTACCAGATGCCAAATTTAAGGGTGTGTGTATATACGTATATACATATATGTATGTATATACTTATGCACACATAAGTATATATATACATATAATTATGCATACACATTTATATTTCATTTATAATATGTGTATATTTTCCAGTATTCCCACAAATTTTCTTTTATCGTTGCTTTTTTCCTGAGAATATGATGATTGATTATAGAACTACTACATTCAATATACATGAGTGTTAACTAAAATAAAAGCATAATGGTGGAAATAGCTTATAAAAGGTATAACATTTCATAGAAGATACTGCGTATTTGTTGTATGTTTAACTTTTGACTCATTTAACAAAAATATAATTATCTTTTCAAAAGATACTTGCCAAGAAATGAAGATGGTCAAGGCTTGCAAGAAAGCTCCATTATCATTCCAATCAAAATATATGACTTTCTTCATCCTTGGGCAGAGTGTGCAGGGAATAGCAGCTATACCTCTTTATGTCCTTGGAATAACCTTTATTTATAACAGCGTTGCCACACACTCAGCTGGTATTTATCTAGGCAAGTTATTTCCCCTTCTAATGTGATTTTTATATATTTTCATCCTATCAACCTATTTAGGCTGCAATTCATTTCGCTGGGAAAAAAAATCTCAAATTACCAGATAAAATTGCTCGAGTAGTTGTATGTTTTAACTTTAAGGATACAGTGGGGTATCACTTCTCGGCCTTTTGGCTAATATCATGGATATAGTGGGATGTTGCTGCCATAATGTCCATAAGGGAATAGAAACATTGTTTATGCTTGCTTAGAGCAAGATTCAGTGTGGTGCTGAAATAATCATTACTAAGCTCTTTACGTAAATTAACGCAATCGTTTTGGGGAGCTTTGATTTTTTTTTGCCGTACGCGGGCCTCTCACTGCTGTGGCCTCTCCCGTTGCGGAACACAGGCTCCGGACGCGCAGGCTCAGCGGCCATGGCTCACAGGCTCAGCCGCTCCGCGGCATGTGGAATCTTCCCAGACCAGGGCACGAACCCGTGTCCCCTGCATCGGCAGGCGGACTCTCAACCACTGCGCCACCAGGGAAGCCCAGCTTTGATATTTTGAAGTTAATGAAAACATAATCTCATTCATCCTATCAAGGAGAGGAGTGATGTGCTATTTAATTAGCTACAGTGTAGTATCCTCTATTTATAATATTTCATGCTAGTGTATCGCACAATAAGTAGCCCTGGGGTACAGTAATCTGTACCTCTTTATATTGTAATAGCTTCTGGTCCTGGTAGATCATCTACTTATACAGGGTTATCTAACTATCGTTTTTGGAAAAAATTTTAAAGTTGTCTTTACATACTTATTGTGAAGGTGACTTAACAGAAAATTACATTTTTCACCAAAATAATCATTTTTCCACCAGAGGTAAGGAAAGTCATATCAATAAACTAAAATAGATAATATTCCTATTTATGTTTGTTTTTAGGAAAAAAATTGTAGCCATTCATTACCGTTGGCTGATGGTGGCAACAAATCTGTTTGTTTTACTTTTGATTCTACTGAATAGCAGTTAAAACACATGTATACACTACAGAGAGTAGCTTACTTTATTGCTACCTCCTGCCACCCTGGCAGCTAAAGTGAAGGATGCAAAGGTGATGTTTATGTTAAAGTATCATCTTGCTTTAGTACCACAAATTAAATTGAAATAAGACCTGTTGAATTTGTATTAAATATATGTATATTTATTTATGTTACATTAATATATAGATTAAATAATGTACAGTGAATTACAAAATTATCTGAGTTTTTCTAATACGTGCATTGAATAATATGTATGATGATAAATTTTGTGTGTCAGCTTGGCTAGGTTATGGCAACCAGTTGTTTGGTCAAACACCAGTCTAGATGTTTCTGTGATAATTTTTACAATCAGTACACTTTTTACAATCAGTAGACTTTGAGTCAAGCAGATTACCCTTCATAATATGGGTGGGCCTCTTCTAATCAGTTAAAGCCTTTCAGAACAGACTGAGGTTTCCCAAAGAAGAAGCAATTCTGTCTCCAGACTACAGTGTAGAAACTCTGCCTGAGTTTTCCCATGCTGCTGGCCTGCCCTGTAGATTTAATACTTAATTATGGACTCAAGACTATAACATTAACTCTTACCTGGATTTCCAGTCTGCCAGCCTGCCCTACAAATTTGGATTTGCCAGCCCTACAATTTCATGAACCACTTCCTTAAAGTCTCTGCCTCCCTCTCTGACTCTGTCTCTCTCTGTTTCTGCCTCTCTGTTTCTCTCTCAATATCCTATTGGTTCTGTTTCTTTGGAGACTAATAGAATATTCCATGAAGCTTTCAGAAATAATTCATTGCAGTGAGATAATTTTTATCTTTTTACAACAAAGTTGGGTTATGTAGTTGTTTGATGTTCAGTATCCATTTTATAGGCCTTGTGGAAGCTGCAGGAATCCTCGGATATGCTTTGGGGTATGCAATAGGAGCACCCTTAATTAAGGCCTCTGTGAACAGTACTTTTGAGAAAAGGTAGGCTGTTTTTTTTTTTTCTTTTTTTTCTGTTTTACGTTGTATAAAATATTTATTAGATACTGTAGCTTATAAATATATAATTTGTAATTACTATTTTAAAAATATGTAAATGTGACTGATATGCACATATGTATACATATAAATATATCTAAAATACACATTTTATCTTTGCTGTTTGAAATATAATTCAAAAAACAACTTATAATGATAACCATACTACTATTTCCACATATAGTTTTTTTTTAATTGAGGTATAAAACACATAGTGTAAAATTTACCATCCTAACCATTTTTAAGTGTATAATATAGTAATGTTAACTATATACATATTGTTGTGTAACGTATCTCTAGAATTTTTTCGTCTTGCAAAACTGAAACTCTATATCCATTATACAACAACTTGCCATTTCCCTCTTACCCCCAAGCCCTGGCAGTGATTCTTCTACTTTCTGTTCTAAGAGTTTGACTACTTTAGACACCTCATATAAGTGGAATCATGAAGTAATTGTCTTTTTATGACTGGCTTATTTCACTTAGCATAATGTCTTCAACGCTCATCCATGTTGTAACATATAACAGTATTTCCTTCTGTTTTAAGGCTAAATAATATTTCATTGTATGTATAAACCACATTTTCTTTATCTATTCATCTGTCACTTGACCTTTAGGCTACTTCAACCTCCTCTTGGCTATTGTGAATAATGCTACAGTTAACATAGGTGTGCAAATATCTCTTTGAAACTCTATTTTCAATATTTGGGGGATATATACCAAGAATTGTTAGATTGTATGGTATTTCTGTTTTTAATTTTTTTGAGGAACTTCCATATTTTTTTTTTAACAGCCATCCTAATAGGTATGTATGAGGTGATATCTCATTGTGGTTTTGATTTTCATTTCCCTGATGATTAGTGATGTTGAGCATCCTATCACATACTTGTGGGCCATTCATATATCTTCTTTGAAGAAATATCTATTCAAGTCCATTGCATATTTTTAAAATCAGATTTTTGTTTTTGTTGAGTTGAGGCAGTTCTTTCTATATTCTGGATATTAGCCCTACTCCAGATACATGGTTTGCCAATATTTTCTCCCATTCTGTAGTTTTTCTGTTCACTCTGTTGATTGTTTCCTTTGCTGTTCCGTTTTTAAGTTTGACGTAGTCCCATTTCTCTAATTTTTTTTGTTGCCTGTGCTTTTGGTGTCATATCAAAAAATAATTGCCAAATCCAATGTCATGGAGCTTTCTTTGTATGTTGTTTTCTGGGAGCTTTATTGTTGCAGGTTTTATGTTTAGATCTTTAATTCATTTTGAGTTATTTTTGTATATATTATAAGCAAAGGGTCCAACTTCATTCTTTTGCACATGAATATCCAGTTTTTCCAGCACCATTTATTGAAAAGATTATCCTTTCCCTGTTGTGTATTCTTTTCATCCTTGTAAAAGATTATTTGTCCATATTTATGAGAATATATTTCTGGGATCTTTATTCTCTTCCATTGTTCTATATATTTGTCTTTATTATCAGTACCATACTGTTCTGATCACTATAGCTTTGTAATATATTTTGAAACCAGGAAGTGTGAAGCCTCTGTCTTTATTTTTCTTTCTTGGGATTGTTTTGACTATTTGGGATCTTTTGAGATTCCATATGAAATTTTAGGATTTTTTTTTTCCTATTTCTGCAAAAAATTCTGTTGAGGTTTTGATAGGGATTGCATTGAATCTGTAGACCACTTTGGGTATTAAGGGCATTTTAACAATATTGAGTCTTCAAATCCATGAGCATGTATGTCTTTCCATTTATTTGTATCTTCTTTAATTCCTTCAGCAATGTTTTGAAGTTTTCAGTGTACAAGTCTTTGCCTTGCATGCTGCTCATTGTTAGTGTATAGATACACACTTGATTTTTGTGTTGGCTTTGTACCCTGCAACTTTGCTGAATTCATTTATTAGTTCTAACAGTTTTTTTCTTTGGAGTCTTTAGCATTTTCTAAATAGAAGATCATGTCATCTGCAAACAGAGGTAATTTTACCTCTTCCCTTCCAATATGGATTCCTTTTATTTCTTTCTCTTGCCTGATTGTTCTGGCTAGGATATCCAGTACTATGTTGAATAGAAGTGGTACAAATAGGTAGGTGTCTTTGCCTTGTTCCAGATACTAGAGGGAGAGCTTTCAGTTTTTCACCATTGAGTGCAGTGTTAGCAGTGGGCTTTTCATATATGGCTGTTATTATGTTGGGTAATTTCCTTCTATTATCAGTTTGTTGGGTGTTTTTACAATGAAAGGGTGCTAAATTTTGTTGAATGCTTTTTCTGCATCGAGATGATCATGTGCTTTTGTCCTTCATTCTGTTAATGGGGTAAATCCCATTAACTGATTTTCCTATGTTGAACCATTCTTGTATTCCAGAATAAATCTCACTTGGTTATGATGTATGATTCTCTTAATATGTTGCTGAATTTGGTTTGCTAATATTTTGTTGATGAATTTTGCATCATTATTCATCAGGGATATTAGTGTGTAGTTTTCTTGTAGTATCTTTGTCTGATTTTGTTTTCAGGGTAATGCTGAAAGTATTCTTACCTCTTAATTTTTTTGGGAAAGTTTGAGAAGGATTGGTATTAATTCTTCTTTAAGTGTTTGGTGGTACTCTCCAGTGAAGCCATTTGGTCCTGGGATTTTCTTTGTTGGGAGGTTGTTTTTTTTTTTTGCGGTACGCGGGCCTCTCACTGTTGTGGCCTCTCCCGTTGCGGAGCACAGGCTCTGGATGTGCAGGCTCAGCGGCCATGGCTCACGGGCCCAGCCACTCCACGGCATGTGGGATCTTCCCGGACCGGGGCACGAACCCGTGTCCCCTGCGTCGGCAGGTGGACTCTCAACCACTGTGCCACCAGAGAAGCCCTGTTGGGAGGTTTTTGATTACTGATTTGCTCTCCTTATTGGTTCTGTGTCTGTTCAGATATTTTATTTTTTCATGATTCAGTCTTCATAGGTTATATGTCTCTAGAAATTTTTCCATTTATTCTAGGTTATCCAACTTGTTGGCATAAAATTGTTCATAGTAGTTTCTTATGATCCTTTCTTATTTCTGTGACATCAGTTGTAATATCTTCTCTTTCATTTCTGATTTTTGTTATTTGAGTCTTTTTCTTGGTCTAGCTAAAGGTTTGTCAATTTTTTTAAAAAATCAACTCTTAACTTAATTGATTTTCCCTATTGTTTTTCCATTCTATATTTCATTTATTTCTTCTCTAGTCTTTACTATTTCCTTCTTTTTGCTATATAAATATGTATTTTAAAAAATTAATTAATTAATAATTTATTTTTGGCTGCATTGGGTCTTCGTTGCTGCACGCAGGCTTTCTCTAGTTGCAGTGAGCGGGGTCTACTCTTTGTTGCAGTGCGCAAACTTCTCATTGTGCTGGCTTCTCTTGTTGCGGAGCACAGGCTCTAGGCACGTGGGCTCAGTAGTTGTGGTGCACGAGCTCTAGAGCGCAGGGTCAGTAGTTGTGGCACACGGGCTTAGTTGCACCATGGCATGTGGGATCTTCCCAGACCAGGGCTCGAACCTGTGTCCCCTGCATTGGTGGGTGGATTCTTAATTACTGTGCTACCAGGGAAGTCCCTAAATATGTATTTTTAAAGTTATATTTAATTATGTATTGGGAAGTGGTACTATAAGTGACTTATTGCCTTTTTTAGTTTCTCATTAAGATGACGGAGTTAGTGAAGGAGATAAAAATCTACTACTACAAGAAAACAGAAAGGTCCACCCTCCATTTCTGAAACTCTGGTTTTATATAAACATAGAACTAATTAAAACTGAGGTACAAAAGCCAACTACCTCCTCTTATTTATTGCCAACTTGCCAACTATTTCCATAGTTATTTATTGCTACAGATAGTATGTGGAAGCTCTCCTCCTAGCTCCCCTGCCAGCTCATCTGGGTTCTTACCTAGCCATAGTGAAGTTTTGGTAGCTGGAAGGGGCAGGGTGGGTGGGCAGATAAAGTATCAGAGAATATGTGTTGGATGTATTTTTTTTGACTCTCTAAATTCACTTCCACCTTTCTAAAACCTTCTCTAGTCTCTTTTCTTCCCCAGGAGGCTATATTGAGAGCCTCAACATAATCCCTTGAACTCTGGATTTCAGTTGGATTTGGCCAATGAGAGGCACTGGCAAATGAGAGGGCAGGAGCAAATTAAGGCTAGGGTATTATCCTTCCAGTTTCTGCAGGGGTTGTACCCAGATTGGCTGTATCCCTATTCTAAAGATGACACCTCCTTTAAGGCTTCCCTTTCCATTTATTAAGCACTGTTCCACTTGACATTAAGGCTTGTCATAACAGTTTGCTACTGTACTGCTGACTCCATAATTTTGTGCTGTACCCTGTTCATTTCCCTAAACTCTGCCCACATCACTGGAAATAGTCTTCTTGTTCCTCTCTCTTCAGATTATCTCAGATGAGTATACCATCTGTTTCCTATCAGTATCCTGACTGATATTAAAAATAGTATCAGAAGTAGCTTTAGGATTCCAGAACTAGGTTGCATATTTGTATGCACAGATAACCTCCTTGCTGGGAGTAAATTGAAGATAGTTACTAAAATGATCATAGGTTGTAGGATGGGATTAAGTTCAGGGAGGGCAAGACTAGGAATTAAATAGTTGTAGCATTTAATCACTGGAGGGACAGAAGTTATTTTAAGAGTTCTGGGTCATATGGCTTCTTTTAACAATACTAGAAAATATTCCCAGGGAAAAGGAAACATTTAATTGTGTGAATATTAAGTTCTCTCATTGAGATGAAAATGGGGATGGCTACTATATTACAACTCCACTCAACAGTGGCCTTGAAATCAGGAGATCATTCTAGTGAGTAGAACTTCAGGCTGGTTGTCCAATTAGCATAGAAGGAGGGATGGCTTGAGGTATAAATTTATACTAATTTATGGTTAGGTAGCCAACGACTTAGAAAAAGATTTTAAAAAAAAAAAGGTAACCAGGAGAATAGGTGGATGAAACTCTTAGAACTGGCACATGAAAAGGGTATGTACTTTGGAAGAGGCTCTTTAATCAGCTGGACAAGATGACCCATCCTGTTAATGTTAGCCAGCCTCTCTCTTTTTGTTCTAACCACCCTAATTCTTCCTCAATAAGCTCATGTGAAAAGTGACCATGGTGACAGTAATGGTGAGTTTGCATGAGTGCAGTAACATGGACTTCTTCACACTAAGGACAATCTCTCAACAAGAATATTTACTAGGATATGAGTATTCCTACTGCTGAGTATCCAGTTCATCAGTAGTAGAGGTCAACCCTGAGTTCCTGATACGACACATTCATTGGGAGACAAGCTGTCATCAGGTTGATTACTTTGTTATTAGGTTGGCCCTCTTTTAACATAGAGATTTGTCTTTATAGGGAAAG
>NW_006782754.1:264000-267235 GCF_000442215.2 Lipotes vexillifer | reverse complement strand
AGGGAAAGATACTTATTCTAGGCAGGAATTTTTCTTCTGTACTATCTTAGTCCATTTGGGCAGCTGTAACAGAAATATTATACACTGGGCTTACAAAAACAGAAATTTACTTCTTGCAGTTCTGTATGCTGGGAAGTCCAAGATCAAGGTGCTGGCAAATTCAGTGTCTGGTGAGATCTTGCTTCCTGGTGTCCTTGCTTCTCCCTGTGTCCTTACATGGATGAAGAGGCAAGAAGTCTATCTGCGGTCATTAATCACATTCATGCAGACTCTACCCTCATGACCTAATCACCTCCCAAAGGCCCCACTTCCTAATACCATTACATTGATACAAAATAATGTCACAGCTGAGAAAATCCCCCACAAAATTATGGCCTGAGCATTACTGAAGACAAAGGATGTTGAAACTGCAAAATAACTGTGAGTAAAAAGGGAAAAAACAACAAATCCCAGCAGAGGGTCCTTCACATTTCCGTCTCACCCTGCCCACTGCAAGGCTTTGTAGTTTGCAAAGGCCAACCAAGAAAAACCACAGGGAAGATCGAAGACAAAGTTCTATCAAAGCATGATTAGGTATGATCACTAGAAGGGTAATACACAATCTGAGAGTTCAGAGAAGGGACTATAAGAAAAAGATTACCAAGTATATGTGATTTAAAGGGTCACATACCCAGATACAGTGTTAGTTGTGCAACTTAAAGGGCCAGGCTTATCCTAAAGAATTGGACACATGATTTAAAGGGGCAGGAATGATTTCAAAAAAGAGATGAGATTTAGAGTGATGTCTTCTAAATGCATAGCTTCTGTTGGAGAAACACGTTTAAAAGGAACAAAGAATTACTCTTCGCCACCTGTATGGACAGGGGAAAAGTGGGGAAAGGAAAAAATTTAGTATCCTGCAGGACAAAAGAGAACCACATAATTGGAGAACTCACAACCACTCAATTTCAGCAAAACAATAACAAATTAACAGAAAATGCTCTTTCTTGCTCTGTTTAATCATGGCTTTGTTTGTAATAAAATATACAAAGTTGAAATTTTTCATTTTCTCTATTAAAGTGTTGAAGACAGTGATGATAATGAACGCTGGCAGCAGAGTTGGTGGATTCATTTTGTTATTATTGCAGTTATTGCATGGTCTACATTAATACCATTTTTATGCTTTCCACACGGTATTCAAGGTGACTATAAAAATATAATTCATTAAATTAAAGGACAGTATATTCTTCATCCCTACCAATTCTCCGAATATGGCTGAACTGCATTTCTTTCTGTGTACATTTCATTCTGTCATGGACATACAGTGACATGTGCTAGTATTATTTGAACAAATAAAGCCGCATGTAGCCAAGTATTATTTATGTACCAGACTTTCATTAGTACATATTTTTGCTTCTTGTCATTCCTCTTTATGCTTTATATCTAAAATTCAAAAGTTTTCTTAAAGAAAGAAGCATATTTAAACCTATTTACCTATCATGATTTAAGGCATGTATTACCCCATAGAATTGTTGTAAGATAGAGTAATAACTATTAAAATTCTTTTGGAAACACTAAAATATACATGTAACGTTAGAGAAATCGAATACTCTCCTAATGGTAGTACATTTCATTGGCACAAAATATTTTTAGTAATATCAAAGTTTGTGCTTTTATATTTTAGGTCTATGCTGTCAAATACTGTAGTCACCATATGTGGGTATTCAAGTTTTAAATTAAATTAAAAATCCATTTACTCAGTAGTAGGAGCTACATTTCAAGTATTTAACAGCCACAGTACAGCTAATGGCTACAGTACTGGAGAGTACAGATATGGGAGATTTTCCTTATCACCGAATTTTCTTTAGGACAGCACTGTTTTAGAAGAATGTGCCTTTTAGTTGGATTGACTTTAGCATGTTCAAAAACAGCTCACTTGCCATTTCAAGACAAACTGGGTGT
Source organism: Lipotes vexillifer (assembly GCF_000442215.2). NCBI lineage: Eukaryota > Metazoa > Chordata > Mammalia > Artiodactyla > Lipotidae > Lipotes > Lipotes vexillifer. The sequence continues at coordinate 265,294 of NW_006782754.1, read as the reverse complement.
ATTGGGATGTGTATGTATGTTTATAATATGTGTTTTAGTTATTTGAACATGTCATAAGATTCTTTTACTTGTTAACATATAGGCACGGCGAGGATAAAAGCCGGAGAACGTAAACAGCCTCATTTGTTGGACAGAGATCAAACAAAAGATCAGGAATTTGGAGCTAGTATCAAGGATTTATTTGCTACTTTTGGGGTAAAGTAAAATTTTACATAAACAAGCAAATTAAACTGACATGTACAATTCTTTTGTAGTGGATTTAAGAAAATAACTATAAAGTATTCAGCTTAAATCTGAGTGGATCTTTTGAAGTCTTAATTAACCTACTCATTTTATAGGTAATGGAAAATAGAACCCATTTCACCTAAGTGGCATCACCAAGAACTTGATTAGTGTCAAAGACTGGTACCAAGTATTTTTCTTTCTTCTATTGCTTTTAATTTGACTTTTATATTATATTGAGTTTATTTTCTCCCTGCATAAATAAATAAGTCATTTAATAAGATGACAGAGGGGGCTTCCCTGGGGGTGCAGTGGTTAAGAATCCGCCTGCCAATGCAGAGGACATGGGTTCGATCCCTGGTCTGGGAAGGTCCTACATGCCATGGGGCAGCTAAGCCCATGCACCACAACTACTAAGCCTGCACTTTAGAGCCCGCGAGCCACAACTACTGAAGCCCTTGGGCTTAGAGCCTGTGCTCCGCAACAAGAGAAGCCACTGCAATGAGAAGCCTGTGCACCGCAACGAAGACCCAACACGGCCAAAAATAAATAAATAAAATAAATTTTAAAAAATGACAGAGGTATTAACATTATCTTTTTACTATATTTAAATAACTTAGAAAAGAACTTTAGAAGTTAACAAATTTTCTCACAAACATCTTTTTTTTTTTTCATTTAGAAATGTTTATCTGTATTTCAGAATGACCTATAGGAAGGACCTTACCCAGATAAAGGTCCTGTCAGCCCTTCTCACAGGTTATGACTGAGTTTTGCTTCTATGGACCCACCAGTCAAAGCAGCAAAACTAATGAACATCTTATTTTATGGAAAATAATCTCATCTCAGTATCAAATGGAGAAGAACTCTTCGTTTTCTGGGTGAGAAACACAGCCTACAGTACAGACATAGTGGGGTTAAAAACCCCCAACTTCTAGTGATTCTGTATTCAATTTGGTTTTTCTTTTCCTATTCATAACTTCATCCTTTATGTTGTCTGAAGAACTGTGTTTCTCACATGTAGGTGTTATCAAGTAATTTTCCACAGTACTTGGCAGGTGAATTTCACACTCTT
>NW_006782754.1:234230-263990 GCF_000442215.2 Lipotes vexillifer | reverse complement strand
CTCTTTCAGTGGGACTTTGAAGACCCTTCACAATACCATCAACTGAATTTTCCTGCCTCGTCTCAGAAATTTATCCCTGTCTCCCCCACTTGCTCTTTCCTGGACATATTGGGTACTTTTATAATTCTCAACCTTTGTAGATGTAAATCTCTCTACTTCAAATGTTCTTTTCTCTCTTCTCCATTTGAGAAAAGCTCTTTGTCAAATCTTACCTTACATTCCTAGGCAAAATGAGTTTCTCTCTCCTTAATGCTTTCATAGATGTTTGTTCAAAATATCATATCATATAAATGTATATATTGGATGTGTACAGATAGTACTTTTTATTATATTAGTTTAATTCTTCTTAAAATGAATAGATTTGTTGTATAAAATCAGAAATTTTGTTTACTTGTTTTCATTCAAACACAAAAGTGTTTATTTTTTATCAAATCATGAACTCTTCCCAGTAATAGATTATATTTCATTCAGATTTTTATTTAATTTTAATTTTTACAAAATATTTCATGTATATTTTAACAGTACTGAAATAAGTTGGGTATAACTTTTTCACATTGTTAAAAATTAAAATACAGTTGTTAAAATATACTTTTCAGAAAATTTAAACATGATTTTTTTTTTTTAATTGTTGCCAGGCAAGAAACAAAAACAAGCCAATTCCAATATTTCTTTCTTGGAAATAGAGTGCTTTGATTGCTAGTGTTAGGATACAAAATAATATAATGTCCAGTTAACAGTCTTAGACTTCTGACTAACACCTGTCTGGGTGGGTAACTAGAAAATATCTTAATCTTTTTAAAAGTTTATTAGAAGGGACTTCCAGAATGTCAGAGTGAGGAGCTTAGAAATTCTTAAGCTCCAAAAAGCAGTAATTGAAACTGGCAAAATTGTCAACAACCATTTCAAAACTCTGGAAATTAGGATTACACTTTGAAAATCACTGATTTATCAAAGATTTTTCTACTTACCCTAATTCTGAAAGCACAGTTACAGAGCAGGTTCTGCACATGTCGTTGGCTCGTAAACTTAGTTTCTGATAGGTGCCTGTTCTAGGAAGAAGGAAGGTTACAAAAACCATAAATCACCTTGTGATATTCCTAACACACTGCCACAAAGTGGCCAAGAGCAAAACAGTAGTCAAAATGAAGTTTCCTTGCTTTGAGCCCACCTGGACTTTATATAAACAATAATTTGAGAAATTCTTATTTTCATTTATCAAGTACAAATTGGTGTGTAATTTAAATGGAATAACTTGTTACTCTTTTAAAAAGTTAAACTATTTTTTTTGTTACAACCTGATAGAACCATACCCATTTAATTTTTAAATGATTACAAGTTAACAGTTGTTGAAGCCCACCATTTAAAATGATTCTTAAATAGTTTTGGGGATGTTTATGTGCCTTAGTTTCTCTTCTATAAAATAATGGTAATAGTAGTGCATGTCTTATATACATACTTAGAATTAAACGTATTAATAGATGTAAGGTGCTTAGAACAGTGCCTGGCGCATAGTAGTACAATATAACGGATTGTTATTTTAGTTTTTCTTATTCATCTATTTTTAATTGTGTAGTGTCACTGTGTTTGGTATTTGTATGGTCAGGCCACTCAAGCTGGCTGTTCTCTGGCTCTCTGTACATTCCTCTGCTCCACCAGTGCCTACTTCACCTAAACCCTACTCACCTGACTGACCTTTCTACATACTTGCCCCAGGCCCAGCTAGTGATTATTCTTATCAACGGGGTGGTGAGGGGTGTGCCGCTCTGCTAGTTTCCATGGTAACCTGGTGAGCCAACCTGACTCCCACTATAACTGGCAGCCCCCGCCCCTCCTCCCCACCCCCGCACCCCCAGCAAAGCCTGCTGCCATGTCTTGTCTGCTGGTCTGCTGCACACGATGAGATGTTGTTCCAGGACCTTGCCTCAGACATGTAAGCTCCCCCATCCATTAAACCATTGATGTCTCTGTCACTGACTCCAGGCTCTTTCTTCAGTCTTAAAGCTGGGCAGGCACTGGCCTTATAGGCTTGTGGGGTGCAGCCCAACAGTATTAAAGATAAACTAGTAACTAATACCCATGCCTTTATGGAACTTATGGGTCTCAGATTTTTTTTTTTTTTTTTTTTTTGCGGTATGCGGGCCTCTTACTGCTGTGGCCTCTCCCGGACGTGCAGGCTCAGCTGCCATGGCTCACAGGCCCAGCCGCTCCGCGGCATGTGGGATCCTCCCGGACCAGGGCACGAACCCGTGTCCCCTGCATCAGCAGGCGGACTCTCAACCACTGCGCCACCAGGGAAGCCTGGGTCTCAGATTTTAAAAAAACAAACAAACAAAAAAACCCCACAGATTAAAAACAACTGATTAACAGCTGAGTAGAGAAAATTGTGTGAAACCTGTTTTAGATGAGGGTAAAGAAGGCTTCACTGAACAGGGAGCATTTAAATGGAGGAACCTAAAGCATGAGAAGGAGTTAACCATGTGAAGAATGGTCATTAAGAAAATTCCAAGCACAAGGTACACATGTGGAAAGACCTTGAGGAAGCAAAGATTTGGGTATGTTCAGTTTAGAGAAGACCTCTGTGTTGGAGCATAGTTACTTGGTGGGGAGAGTGATAGAATTATAGGTTGGAGAGACATTCAGACTCATGTCTTTGTGGGACAGGGTAAGAACTTTAGATTTTATTTTTAATGCAATAGGAAGTCACTAGTTTATTTTAAATAGGGGAATAATATGAACATAATATAAATTTTGTTTTAGGAACTTTTAAACTTTGTGTAAAAAATGGATTAGAGTGGATTAAGAATTGAAAAGTCAGTACAATTTGAGTGTTGTTTCAGGAAGTTTTCCGTATGTGCCATAAAAAGTTGAATTTTTTATTCAGTTGTAGCATATGAGGACTCAATTTCAGGAGCCAATTAAAGAATCACTTGGCATTCATAAAATTCAGGGCTACTGATAATAATTTATGTAGGAAGAAAAAAGTAGACGTTCTAGGAAGCAACATGATCTGAGCTTCTGGAGCATTTACAAAGAAAGAAAAATAAAAAGCCTAAAATACGGGGAAGCAAATGTTCTAAAATCTAGGTACCTTATAGACATGTAATGTTAAGATTCAATAGAGAAGCCCATTTATCTAGGCTCTTGCCTTTAACATTATAGCAGGCTTGAGTTTCAGAAAGAAAACAGAGAGATAACAGGCCTACAAGATTTTAAAAATTTGCAATGTTTGCTTTCTTTCATAGTTTAGCACCTGCTAAAGATGAGTTTCTTAGTAGAGCATCTTTTAAGCCATGTTGGTAAAATTAAAGTAGAGCATGTCTTCCCTCATGATAAAGGGTTAGCCAGTGTTCTCTGGTGGGTTGGTGTTTACTTGTGAGTCAGTCAAGCAATGAAGATTATAAAGGAATTCAAGTAAGCAAGAGCGGATTTGTGCAGTGGGTAATGGTTATAATCTCTCCTCAGGTAAGGGCTAGAGATTCTGTGACTTTCTGGTAATGAGTAAAAGGTAGAACTAACTGTGAGTTTATGCTTCTCTGTGGTAGATCTAATAGGCAGAGAGATTTTCCTTGTTAGGGTCTGTTACTTTCACCTAAGCCCAAAAGTCAGGTTGTACACTAGACACTGACCACCAGAGAGTAGCATCCTATTTTCTTTGGTGAAAAGCCTTAAGAGAAAGCCAGCTATAGCCTTCTCTTTGTGTCCCACATATATATTCAAGAGTTAACAAGGCTAATGGTGAATCAGGTGTCCCCTTATCCATAGGTTCTGATCTGTTAGCAGGCCTATCTACTAGTGGGACCACCCAGTGGAGACAGTATATAGCATTTACTGCTGTTGAGACCTTATATTGATACAAGTATTTCTTTGATTCTGAGATACACTTTTTCCCCTTGACATTTTAACATCTTTGAAATTGGGTAGGATCTTAAACTGATGGAATCTTGAAATAGCTGTAAGTCAGAATGTAATTGTGACATAGTAGATATTGCCTGATATAGCAAACTTGGTCATGACTATTCATATTATTATTACTTTGAGTTATATACATTAGTGGTGCTGTCCATATTGAAAGAAACTGCTCTTTAACTCTTCAAAAAGCTAATGCAATATTTAAGCATTGAATTGTAAAGTTAATATATATGTAGAAAGACAGAAACAGCAACAGGATATAATTTTTGATACTAGTAAAGCAAATACTTGCTGTTGTAGGAATGATCACTAGTTCACATTTTCTTGCAAAGAAATAGTCAAGTGTTTTATGGGACTAAAGTAAAGAATTCCCACAAGTAGAGATAGCTTTATTGTTCTTTTATTGAGATATCTGCAAAAGGATTGCCTCCCACATGCCAAGTTGTGTAGCTGAGTCAGGAAAACTTGGCATTATTTGCAAATGACCTGGATGATAATGGGTTAATATCCAAAATATATAAATACCTCAGAAAACTCAGAAAAGTTGGCATTTTATCTTCTTAATAGATATAATGTATTTCAAAAACTGGTGAGACTGAAATCTGAGTAACGTAGGACTTTCCTTAAGGCATTGTACCATAATGTGAGGGGTAGTGAATTTTTACTTAGAAGTACATAAAATAATGGTGTCTCTTACAGTAGATGGCATTGGCATTTTAGATTCAATGAAATATGGTATTTCAACCTTTCTGAGCCTCACTTTCTTCAGCCAAGAAATTGGTACAATAATGGTACCTTCCTCATAGGAATGTAAAGTGTACAGATCAGTGCATAGCCCATAGTAAAAACTCAATAAATGCATAAATAATATGAATTGAGATATTGAGATATTTCTGATTTTAGATTAGGGAAGGAAAATGCACAAAAAAATTAGGGGAAAACGTCATGACAAGGTTTTCCTTTATCTTGATAAGAAGTGTGGGTTATCAACTATAAAATAAGAAGATTAAAAAGACTGGTGTGAGGAACTTCATTTACTAAAGGCCTATTGTCTTTCTCCTCTATTAATCCTATAGTTCAGTACCTCCTGGTTCATGACACTTAGTTGGTATTGTTTGCCTGAAGTTCAATGACTGTTTAGAAGCTCCTGATATAAGGACTAATGGAAAATCATTCCAGCAAACAGATCATTCCAGCCAGTAAAATGTATCACTGTCATTATAAGACTTACTAATAGTTCGTTGAAATACACACCTCCTGATTTTCTACACATAATTTTTTTTTTTTTTAAAGTCTTCTTTTTGGGCTTCCCTGGTGGCACAGTGGTTGGGAGTCCACCTGCCAATGCAGGGGACATGGGTTCGGGCCCTGGTCCGGGAGGATCCCACATTCCGTGGAGCAACTAGGCCCATGCACCACAGCTACTGAGCCTGTGCTCTAGAGCCTGCGAGCCAAAACTGCTGAAGCCTGTGCGCCTGGGGCCTATGCTCCACAACGGGAGAGGCCACCGCGGTGAGAGGCCCGTGCACCGCAACGAGGAGCGGCCCCCACTCCTGCAACTAGAGAAAGCCCACGCGCAGCAACGAAGACCCCAATGCAGCCAAAAATAAATAAAATAAATAAATTTAAAGTCTTCTTTACTTGTCATGAGTTTTTAATAAAGGGAGCCAGAGAAGTGGATATTTTTAAATGGCTCCTTACTATTACTGTATTTCTTGCTTGGCGTGATATATTTTAGAAAATTCAACAAGTAAGGAAAGAAAAGAGTTTTATTAAAATGTCAGTAAAGATAATTTTTATAGCTTATTATTTTTATTGAAATGTAGTTGATTTACAATATTATATACAATACAATTATATACAATATTATATGGTTTCAAATGTACAACATAGTGATCTAATACTTTTATAGGTTATATGCCATTTGAAGTTATCATAAAATATATGACTATATTTCCTGTGCTATATAATATATTCTTGTAACTTATTTATTATATACATAGTCGTTTGTACCTCTTTATTTGCTATCCCCTCTCGCCCCTCCCCCTTTCTCCTCCCCACTGGTAATCACTAGTTTGTTCTATCTGTAAGCCTGTTTCTGTTATGTTATATTCATTTGTTGTTTTAGTTTTTATATTGCATATGTAAGTGATACCATACAGTGTTTGTCCTTCTCTGTCTGACTTATTTTACTAAGCATAATATCCCCCAGGCTCATCCGTGTTGTTGCAGAAGGCAAAACTTTGTTCATTTTTATGGTTGAGTAATATTCCATTCTAAGTATATATAACACATCTTCTTTATCCATTCACCTGTTGATGGACACTTAGGTTGCCTCCATATCTTGGCTACTGTAAATAATGCTGTGATGAACATTGAGGTGCATTATCATTCTGAATTAGTGTTTTTGGATTTTTTTGGATATATACCCAGGAGTGGAATTGCTGGATCATATGGTAGTTCTATTTTTAGTTTTTTGAGGAACCTCCATACTGTTTTCCATAGTGTGTGCACCAATTTACATTCCTAATAACAGTGTATTAGGGTTCCCTTTTCTACCCATCCTTGCCAACATTATTTGTGGTCTTTTTGTTAATAGCCTTTCTGACAGGTGTAGTTTTGATTTGCATTTCACCGATGATTAGCAATGTTGAGCATCTTTTCATGTGCCAATTGGCCATCTGTGTGTCTTCTTTGGAGAAATGTTTATTCAAGTCTTCTGCCCAATTTTTAATTGGGTTATTTGGGGGTTTTTTAATATTGAGTTTTCTGAGCTATTTATATAGCTTGGATATTAACCCCTTATCATCCAGATCATTTGCAGATATTTTCTCCCAGTCAGTAGGTTGTCTCTTCATTTTGTCCATGGTTTTCTTTTCTGTGCAAAAGCTTTTAAATTTAATTAGATACCGTTTGTTTATTTTTGCTTTTGTTTCCTTTGCCTTAGGAGGCAGATCGAAAAAATATTACTGCAATTTATGTCGAGTGTTTTTTCTCATGATTGCTTTAGCTATTCAGGGTCTTTTGTGGTTTTATATAAATTTTAGGATTATTTGTTCTAGTTCTATGAAAAATGTCCTGGGTATTTTTGTAGTGATTGCATTAAATTCTGTAGATTGCTTTGGGTAGTATGGACATTTTAACAATATCAATTCTTCCAATCCGTGAACATAGGATATCTTTCCATTTTTTTGCATCATTTTCAATTTTCTTCATCAGTTAATATTATATCCTGTAACTTTACTGAATGCATTTATTAGAACTAACAGTTTTGTGTTGAAGACTTTAGGGTTTTATATATGTAGCATCATGTCATCTGAAAATAGGGACAGTTTTATTTCTTCCCTTCTGATTTGGATGCCTTTTATTTCTTTTTCTTGTCTGACTGCTGTGGCTAGGATTTCCAATGCTGTGATAAATGGAAGTGGAGAGAGTGAGCATCCTTGTCTTTTTCTTGACTTTGGAAGAAAAGCTTTCAGCTTTTCATCATTGAGCATGATGTTAGCTGTGGGTTTGTCCTAAGTGGACTTTATTATGTTGAGATATGTTCCCTCTATACCCACCTTGATGAAACTTTATCATGAATGGATGTTGAAGTTTGTTAAATGATTTTTCTGCATCTATTGAAATGATCACACAATTTTTATGCTGTTTTGCTAATGTGATATATCACATTGATTGATTAGTGGACATTGAACCATTCTTGCATCCATAGAATAAATCTCACTTGATCATGGTGTATGATCCTTTTTATGTAGTGTTCAATTCAATTTGCTAATACTTTGTTGAGGATTTTTGCATCTGTATTCATCAGATATTTTGGCCAGTAATTTTCTTTTTTTGTGTGTCTTTATCTGGTTTTTGTATGAGGGTAGTGGTGGCCTTGTAGAATGAATTTGGGAGTGTTCCCTCCTCTTAAATTTTTTGAAATAGTTTGAGAAAGATAAGTATTATATCTTCTTTATATGTTTGGTAGAATTCTCCTGTGAAGCCGTCTGGTCCTAGACTTGTTTGCTGGGAGTTTTTTTTCTTACAAATTCAATTTTACTACTAGTAATCAGTCTGTTCCGTGGAGCCCCTGGTGGATCCCAGGACAGAACCTGGGCGGGTGAGATGACAAGGCCCTGTCACTGATGCATGTCTTTTTTTTTTTTTGCGGTACACGGGCCTCTCACCTCTGTGGCCCCTCCCACTGCGGAGCACAGGCTCCGGATGCGCAGGCCCAGCGGCCATGGCCCACGGGCCCAGCCGCTCCGTGGCACGTGGGATCCCCCCGGACCGGGCCATGAACCCGTATCCCCTGCATCGGCAGGCAGACTCCCAACCACTGTGCCACCAGGGAAGCCCCTGTCTGTTTCTTTTTGATTCAGTTTTGAAAATTGTATGTTTCTAGAAATTTATCCATTTCTTCTAGGCTGTCAAATTTGTTGTATTCCCTTATGATTTTTTGTATCTCTGTGATATTGGTTATAATTTTTCCTCTTTCATATCTTTTGTTTATTTAGATCCTCTCTCTTTTTTCCTTAATGAGCCTGGCTTAAGGCTTATCAATTTTGTTTATCTTTTCAAAAAAACAAAACAAAACAAAACAGCTCTTGGTTTTGTTGATGTTTTCTATTATTTTTTGGTTTCTATTTTATTTATTTCCTCTCTGGTCATTATTATTTCCTTCCTTCTGCTGACTTTGGGCTTTGTTTGTTCTTCTAATTCCTTTAGGTGATAGTTCAGGTTGTTTGTTATCGAGATTTTTCTTGTTTCTTCAGGTAGGATTGTATTGCTATAAACTTCCCTCTTAGAACTGCTTTTGTCACATCCCACAGATTTTGGAAATTTGTCTTATTATTTTCATTTTTCTCATGGTATTTTCTGATTTCCTCTTGGATTTCTTCATTGGCCCATTGGTTTTTTAGTAGTATTTTTTTGTCTGCACAAGTTTGTGTTTTTTCTTGTAATTGTTTTCTAGTTTCATACCACTGTGGTTAGAAAAAATGCTCAATATAATTTCTGTCCTCTTAAACTTGTTGAGACTTGCTTTGTAGTGTACGTCTGATCTGACCTGGAGAACACTCCATTTGCACTTGAAAAGAATGTGTATCTGCTGTTTTGGGATGGAATGTCCTATGGATGTCTATTAAGCCAACTGGACTAATGTGTCATGTAAGACCACCATTTCCATATTGATTTTATGTGTGGATGATGTGTCCATTGATGTAAGTGGAGTATTAACGTCCCCTACTATTATTGTATTATTTTTAATTTCTCCCTTTACATCTGTTAGTGTTTGCTTTGTATATTTAGGTGCTTGTCTATTACGTGCATATATGTTAATGAATGTTACATCCTCTTCTTATATTGATCCCTTTGTCATTATATAATGACCTTCTTTGTCTTTTATTATGGACTTTGTTTTAACATCTATTTTGTCTGAGTATTGTAACCCAGCTTTCTTTTCATTTGCATTTGCATAAACTATCTTTTTCCATCCCCTCACTTTCAGTCTGTGTGTGTCTTTAGCTCTGCAGTGAGCTTCTTCTAAGCAGTATATAGATGGATCTTGTTTTTTCTATCCAATCAGGTAACCTTTATCTTTTGATTGGAGCATTTTCACAATGACATTTAAAGTGATTATTGATAGGTATATACTCATTGCCATTTCATTACTTGTTCTGGTTGTTTTTATAATTCTTCTCTGTTCTTATTTTAGTTTTCTCCCTTGTGGTTTTATGATTTTCTTTAGCAGTATACTTGTATTTCTTCCTCTCTAGTTTTTGTGCATCTGTTGTAGGTTTTTGATTTGTGGTTACCACAGGCTTCACATGTGTTGACCTATAACACTATCTACTTGTATTAAGCTGTTCTCCGTTTACATTCAAACACATTCTAAAAGATCTACATTTTTACTCCCCCATCCATTTTGTGTTGTTGATGTCATATTTACATTTCCATATTTATCCCTTAACTATTTATTGTATTATAGTTGATTTTACAATTTTTGCCTTTTAATCTTTATACTAGCTTATTTAAGTGGTTGTGATCCATAGCGTTTACTATATATTTGCCTTTCCTAGTGGGATTTTTCCTTTTTCATAAATTCTTACTTATTGTTATAATCTTTTCTTTTCCACTTAGAGAATACCCTTTAACACTTTGTTTAGGGTCAGTTTAGTATTCATGATTTCTTTTTGTTTTTTTCTGTCTAAAAAGTTCTTTAACTCTCCCCAAATCTGAATGATAACATTGCTAGGTAGAGTATCCTAGGTTGTAGGTTTTTCCCTTTTAGAAGTTTAAATATATCATGCCACTCCTTTATGGCCTGCAAAGTTTCTGCAGAAAAATCACTGATAGATCTATGGGGCTTCCTTTGTACGTGACTCTTTATTTTTCTCTTGCTGGTCTTTAGAATTCTCTCTTTATCTTTAACTTTTGCCATTTTAATTATTTTATGTCTTGGTGTAGATATCTTTGGGTTCATCTCTTTTGAGGCTCTCTGTGTTTCCTGTACCTGGATATCTGTTTCCTTCTTCAGGTTCAGGATGTTTCCAGCCATAATTTCATCAAATACATTTTCAACCCCTTTCTCTCTCTCTTCTCCTTCTAGGACTCCTATAATGCAAATGATAGCATGCTTGATGAAATCTCAGAGGTCCCTTAAACTGTCCTCATTTTTAAAATTTGTTTTTCTTTTTACTGTTCTGATTGGGTGATTTCCATCATTCTGTCTTGTAGATCATTTATGCATTCTTTTGTATCCCCTAGTCTGCTGTTAACTCCTTGTAGTGTGTTTTTCATTTCAGTTCTCATATTCAGCTCTGATTCTTTTTATACTTTCAATTTCCTTGTTAAAATTCTCACTGTGTTCATCTTTTCTTTTCTCAAGTTCAGTTAGCATTCTTATTACTAATGCTTTGAAATCTTTATCTGGTAAATTATTTATTTCTGTTTCATTAATTTTTTTTTCAGAGTTTTTTCTTGTTATTTCATTTGAAACAAATTCTTTTGTCTTCTCATTTTGTTTAACTTTCTCTTGAATGTCTATGAAATTAGGTAAAACAGTTAACTCTCCCAGTCTTGAAAGGGTGTCCTTGTGTGGGAGCATCCCTGTTCAGTCTGTGTGTTCCCAGTGCCTTTGGTGGGAGAGCTGGATCTAAAGTGTGCATGAGTCATGTATTCCACCAGGGTGCATCATCTTGGTGGGAGGTGGGGCTGAAGATAGCATGGCTAGAGCCAGTCAGGGGTGAGCCAGGGCTTCTCCTACGCTCAGTGGCCATCCTCACCCTATCTGGGGTGAGGTTGGGTCCTGAGGTGCTGGAGGAGAAGCCCTGAGAATTGGGTCTGAGCTGGTTCTGTTCCCTGCAGGTGTGTGCTCTCCCCCTTCCCTGCAATGGCACCTTCGCCCTAGAGGGTAGTGCTGAAGCAAGAGGGGCCAGAGAAGGTGCCCACTGTGGGCCAGGGCATATGCTAAGGTGGTCTCAGCACATCATTCAGTGTTCCAGACAGCTCCTGATCTACCAACTTCCATGAGTATCAGTCATGGCCACCCTCACCCCGTTCAGATGCAGTGCTGGGTCCAAGTTGGCTATGTCCTCACCAAGTGTGCACTGTCCAAGACAGTGGTAACCTTCACCCTAGTGGGGAACTGTGCTGGAACTAAATGGGCTGGGGTACTTGCTGGGGTGGTGACAGGAAACCAGCCAGAGCCCCAGGTAGTTTCAATCTGCTTCCACCATCTTTTCTGAGGAGTGAACAAGCATTCGCACAGTCTTTACGAGTAGAGTCTCAGTTTCTTCTACAGTTCTCATGTAAGTTCCACTGGTTTTCTAACCAGCTATGGGGACTTGTCTTCCCACTATCAAATACCAGGGCTGGGATACTCAATATTTGGTTCAAATTCCTCTCTCTCCAGGGAGGCTGTCTGAGCCCATAATAATCTCTCTCCTCTTCTCTGTCCCCTCCTAGGAGTGTAAGTTCCAACCTGATCATTCTCCTCCCTTCCTACTTGATTGTGTGTGGATAGTTCTTTATAGCCTTGGTTGTAGAAGTGTCTTTCTGCCAGTCTCCAGTTGTTTTCAGTGAGAAGTGTTCCACATGTAGATGTATTTTTTGATGTGTTTGTGGGGGGGATGTGAACCCAGTGTCCTTCTGCTCTGCTATCTTGATCTCTTCCCCAATTTTTGTACTTTTAAAATACATAAAATAGACATAAGTAAAGTAAAAGATAAAAAGCTAGAAAAGAGACAAAATATTTAACATTTTTATAAAGTTATAGTGTACCTGAGGTGAAAAGTTGTAACTGTAAAAGTAAATGGGATTAAGCTTGAAGAAAAGAAAGTAGAACAGTGAATAAATTTAATAGCTATTTAGCTATAGCTATAAAAATATAATGGAGTAGAAACATATTTTAAAACAACAAAAACATAATACTTGGAAGTGAGGGAAATAAATCATGGAAAAGAAAAGAATAATGAAATTAACACTGGCTGCAAGCATGTAAGGAATAAGATTTCATAGGGGAAAAGCTCCTTTTAAATGTGTGGAGCAGAGAGATCAACACTTTCACCGTCCTTTTCTTCATCTCATGCTTGTCTCATCCCTTATTACCCAGGAAGACATTTACATACTAGGACTCGAATGAACAAAGAAGTGTCAATGAGTATTATAATATGGAAGAACTTTGTGACTGTAAAGGACCAAATGAATATGAGCTATTCTTCATTGCTTGTGTGACTGCTGATAGATGACAGAATATATCAAAGAAGATAGTGTCCAAATTATTTAGATATTTTGGTAGTCAAATATTGGTAGTCAAAATATTGACTTTCCTTGGAAGGCAAATTAATTACTATTGTAGAAGACATAATCAAATATATCACTTGTATTTATGTCAGGACATTATATACTGGTTTTAATCTCTGAGTTGTCTGCTAGGTTTTACTTAAAATAAATTGGTGTTCATAGAAGCAGAGTAGGTAAGATTCCAGCATGGGAAGCTGAAACATTTTTAAACATGCTGTAAGCAAAAAGATAACCATTACTTATTTTCTATGGCAAATTATAGCTGTGTACCATAAAGAATCAAGACCAGAGCAGGTGAGAAGTTAAATAATCAGGTAAGACACTTGAGAAGTTAAAAATTTATTGGTGTCCTCCTCAACTTACGTTTTCCTTCTATTTGTCCATAGACCCCAAGGCCTTTTTACTGGCAGGATCAGTGTCTCCCATCATGCAACCTGGATTAGGGTAGGAAGTAGATTAATGCTTCTACCACATGAAAGGAAAAACTTCCAGAATTAATTGCGACATCATATGACCCATCTTCAGGAACTGTTTCCTCTTTGCAACATTCCTCTACAGCGATTTCTTCATTAACATTTGTATCCCACTGCTACTTGATCCCTCTCCTGAACCTCAGCCTACTTTTCTGAGGCCTCTATACCTAATACTTTATATTTTGTTGGTCCTGCTCTTGTTTCAGACTCCAACTAAGTAAGCACATATCGGAGTACCTAACCTAGTTTGAAGTTCCAGACCAGCATGTACCTCCTCTGGTGTAGTAAAGACCCTAGTTGTTGACAGACTCCGTGATGGACTAGGGCTAAGATCCACAGTACTGCAAGATGTGGCTGTTGCACACAACTGTCTCCTACTGTGTGGAACTAATTCAGTTTCTCCCTTTGTGTATCAACAACTACCAGAATTAAGCCTAATTTTGCTACATGAAACCACTTGGATACCGATTTGTATATCTGGCCTTCTTTGCCTCCTATATTTTATATCTAAGAAAAGAAATGGGTTGATTTTTTTTAAGCAGGAACACCTAGAAGAGAATCCATGGTATTCTGAGTATTTGCTATGCTCACAGTCCCTTTCTGAATAAAGTGCCGAGAAGTGTTTCCTTGTGCATTAGTTGCCTTGCTCTGTATGATATATTCCAAATGTCCTAGCCAAAAGTAGATCTGGGATCAGCACTTGAGTCCAAGACAGTAATCTTTAGATTTCCCCAAAACCTATTAAATATCATATCTTGAGAACAATGACCAACAGAGACACCTTGCTGTAAACTAACTAATCTAGTCAGTTCCTCTCTCTTGGGGAGTATGTACATAGGAGAAGGAGAGGGAAACTCAAGCAACATAGCTTTGGTAAATTGACATAGAGAAAATGAATGAGCAAAGGCCATTGAGATAAAGAAGAAAATGGAGAGAGAATGGTAGCCAAAATAGAAGCAGACATAGACACAACAAGCTGACAGAATATTTGGGCCTTTGAAGCAATCAAGATAAAGCAATGGAACTCCCACTACTGAGCAGACAAGATAGGCTGCCATCTTATTCTGAATGATGGTTCTATTTCTTTACGAGATCTGAATTGTTTAGCTACTGAGAGAGTGTTTGGGCTTTCTTACTTTCTGTGTAACATTATGATAAGTTGCATCAACTGAATTAGCCACTGAGTCTGTTCATTTTAATCCTAAACAGCATAAACACAAAAATTATCTCATGCATTGGTTCTCAGATTAACATCATCATCATCATCATTTGGGAATTTGTTAAAAATGTAAATTCTTAGGCCCCATTCCAGACCTACTGAATCAGAAACTCTGGAAGTAGGACCTGGCAATACATGTTTTATAACCGCCCTCCAAATGATTTAAGGCTAACTAAAGTTTACAAACAACAAATTTAGTAATCTCATGTGATTACTCTTATAAATTATCAAACTGATGCATATTCTTTACTGGGCACCTACTATGTGCCAGAAATTATATAAATTATTGCATATATGTAATTCTCATAATCACCATAAATATAGATATTATCATTCTACTTTACAGATGATAAACCAGTAATTTAAAGAGGATGAGTAACTTTTCCAAAGACATGTATATCTTTGGACACACACATACACACACATACACACATACACACACACACACACACACACACACACACATATACAGGTGGCCGAATTGAGGTTAAGAATATAAGAATACCTCACGTAGGGCTTCCCTGGTGGCGCAGTGGTTGAGAGTCCGCCTGCCGATGTAGGGGACATGGGTTCGTGCCCCGGTCCGGGGGGATCCCACATGCTGCAGAGCGGCTGGGCCTGTGAGCCATGGCTGCTGAGCCTGCACGTCCGGAGCCTGTGCTCCACAATGGGAGAGGCCACAACAGTGAGAGGCCCATGTACTGCAAAAAAAAAAAAAAAAAAAAAAAGAGTACCTCATGTATTTTACTCTCAGGCCATTGCTGTTTCTCCTATTACATAGTGCTTGCTGAAAATGAGATATGTAGAGATTGTGATTTGCTCATTGTTGCTCCAAAAAACCAGATTTTCTGTTTCTTGTTTTGCTTGTTATATCTAATACAGACTTCCATTTCATACAGCATCATGGAATATTGCTATAACTTTCATTAGAATAAGGATTGTGCTTAATATTCAATTCTCAATAATTATTATGAATAAATCAACATTTGTGAACTAGAAGGACCTATAAAAGAGGTGTAATCCACTAATTGAGCAGTATCTGAATGTGCAACATAAGAAATGTAAAATTAAAAAAATAAAATAAAATATTCAAATAAGACTTCATAAGTATCTATTTTTAAAATTAGATAATAAAGTAAAAAGTAATCACAAAACTATAAATAATTCAGAGCTACTCAAGAACTTCATGAAAAAATTTAAAACTCTATGTAACAGTATTAGAGGAGACTAGGATAAGTTGAGAGATATACAATTTAATGAATAAAATGACAACTTTCATGTATGTGATTTCTCAATCTATGAATTCAATGTGATGTAATCAGTACTCTATGTAACAGTATTAGAGGATACTAGGATAAGTTGAGAGATATACAATTTAATGAATAAAATGACAACTTTCATGTATGTGATTTCTCAATCTATGAATTCAATGTGATGTAATCAGTACTATGGCAAGAATTTAATTTTTTTAGTAAATGACAAATTGATTCTAAAATTATTATGGCAGAATAAGGGCATGAATAGGTAAAACAAAGAGTGTTGATCCTAGTACACATTAAGACAGGCTATAAAGCTTTATTAGTGAAAAAAAAAAAAGGTAGCATTTTCTCAGTACAGATAAATAGGCCAGTGGAACAGAATAAAGAACACAGCTACAGATTAATGTATCTAAGAACTTGTCATATGATAGAAGAGGCACTTCAAGGATAATTGTTCAATAGGTGTGATGACTAACTTCGTTCTCTATTTGGTAAAATGAAGTTGGCTCTCGACTTCACATTATGCAAAAAGGTGATTTCTAGGTTAATAGAATGTGACTAGAAGAAAACAAAGTTAATGTTTAAAATGAAAAAAATACCTTGTGACATAGAGGTAGGAAAAGGTTAGACAAGATTCCCAATAGTGTCAAATATTGGCTTATAATTTATGGATTAGATTACATTAAGTCAAAGATTTCTGTTCAATGAAGGAAGCTATAGACAGTGCTAAAAGGTGGGTGACAGATATCTAAATCCAACAAGAGATTAATATTCAGAATAAACAAGGAATTCTTGGAAAATCTACACAAGAATTTCAGGAAGCCTAATAAACATACAAATAGCCAGTTCATACACACAAAACAGTCCTAAATAGCTAAGAATTATATCAAGAAATGCTCAGTTATATTTGAAATTAGAGAAACACAAAATATAGCATTGTATTAATATACATTCATCAGCATGGAAAAATTTTGAAAGCCAGCCAATATTAAAGTGTTTGTGATTATGTGGGGTGTGCCAGTTATCTATTGCTACATGACACACCTCCCCAAAACTTAGTGGCTTAAAATACTAGAGCATCTGTTTTGCCCATGATTCTGTGATTTGTGCAGAGCTTACTCTTCTCATCTCTACTGTGGTCAGTCGTAGTGAACTAAGTCTGGGGGATGGAGTCATCTGAAGACTTGTTCACTCAGATATTAGCTTTTGATCCTGGCTGTTTGCTGGAATGCCCACACATTGCCTCTCCATTTGGCCTGGGCTTTCTCATAACATGGTAACCAAGTTCCAAGGCCAGAGTCCTGAGAGAGTGAGAGTTCCCAGCAGAAGTCATATTATTCTTTTGTGACCCAACCTCAGAAGTCTTACAACATTACTTGCTTTGCTGAGGCAGTCGTAAAGCCCTTTCGAAGTTCAATGCCTCTTTCTTGGAGAATAGCAAAGTTCGGGAAGGGGATGTGAAGTCAGAAATATTGATCTGATGAATTTTAGAAAGTATGAGTTGCTACATGAAGAAAATGGAACTATCTTATATTATGGTGGGACTATAAACTGATAATTCTGGAGAAAAGATTTGGAGAAATAATGGAATGAAGTATACCAAATTCCAATGTCCTAGCAATCCCCTTCTAGGATATGTACTTCCAAAGACACTCTATCCTATTTCCTTAAGGGTTGCACAGGGATGTTTAATCTAGCCTTGTTTGTGCCAGTAGGAAGTTGAAGTCACCCTAAGCATTTAACCCTATGGGAGTGGATAAATATTGTGGAATTACACTATGTAATGTTAAATAGCACTCAGAAGATGAATTCGATGAATATGCAGAAAATAATTAGATTTTAGAAATTGTGTTTAGGGCTAGAAAAAGAAATTTTAAGTTTGTTAAAAAATATATACAAATATAAAACACCACTAAATAGTTTCAAAGATATATACATATCTAGGAAATACAGAAATTAGTTTGAAGGTTAATGTTTTAGTTCTAACAGTTCTAGCAAACTGCCAGATCCCCAAATAAAAATTATAGGTGGTATGGAGATCAAATAACAAATAAAAATGGTTAAAACACTACATGTCTTTTATGGTATGTGTATATTGGTGAATTTTAAGTTTGTATTTCAATTTTTATATACATATATATGTATTTTCAGTTAAGATTGAGAAAGCTAAACTTTTTGTGGATTGGTCATTAACATACGAGTGGGTATATCTATTCCTCTTTACCTAATAAAATAAAATAATTCATATGTAACTTTTCTATTTCAGATTCTGATCAAGAATCCAATGTTTGTGTACCTATCTCTGTCCAGAGCTTCAGAATCTTTAGTCATGATTGGAGCATCTGAATTTTTGCCTCTATACATAGAAAATCAGTTTATATTAACACCCAGTGAAGCAACTACAGTTGCAGGTAGACATTTCCACTTGTACTCATTATGAAATTTTTATGTAAAGTTTTCTTATATGTATTTATGAACTATTTCAAATAAGCAGAAAGTAGGAGTAGTAGCATTTGCTTAAACTTTAAATATATAAGTACTGCTTGCTGAAATTTTTAAAATATGAGCACTTTGCCATCATTGCATCAATAGTTTTTAACACATAAAACTTTGTAAGACTTCTGTACCACTTCTCTATCCCATTTCTCTCCCTCCCCACCCCCATAGGTAACAACTGTTCTAAAGTTAGAGTTCATCCTTCTCTCACATTTATATATTTTTACCTCTGATGTACCTATGTGCATACAATCTGTTTCTAAAATTCATATATCATTTTGTATGTACTCTTCTGTTACTTTCATCTGAAATTATGTTCATCGATTCATGTTGATCTCTATTTAGTGCATTTTAACAGTGCTGTGGGATTCTATTTTATGAATACTGTTTATTTACCCATATCATATAAAAGGATATGAAGTTGCCCCCAACTTTTTCACTTTTCCAAACAGTGCAGTAACAAATAGACTTGTACATGTCTCCTTGTGCACATTTGTAAAAGTTGATCTATATTTAGACATTGAAGAGGCATTGCTATTGTGTACCTCAGTTTTACTAGATATTGAGAATTGGCTGTCCAAAAGAGGTTTTAAATGTTTTAAGGTTCCAGCATTAATGGAAAGATGGTAAATGTGATCATTTATTTTATGCTATAAAAAGTCAGAGATGCATTCTGTAACTTGCAGGTAACCAGTAAAAGAATAGTAAAAAGAATAGTAAATGAGTATATTTATTTGAAAAATTTTACTAATAATTTAAAAAAATAAGAAAGGAAAAAAAGGAACATAAAACGTGTGGGCCAAATAAAAAACAGATGTTAAGGTGTGCAAAAACATTGACTATCAGCCTATTATTGAGTAGATTTTGTGATAAAGGGCACACCACTGTCAGACTACACATAGTCCAAAAGCCAAACATGACACAGTTTCAGGGGCCATGACAGATTTTTCCACAGGTATACCACATTGTTTGACACTGATTAATTAATAGAGATAGGGACTAAACCCATTCAATTTGTTTCATAGAGTATTTAATTAAGGCTCATATCAACAGGACTCCAAAGAACAGGATAAGGCCACTTGCAGTACTGGCCTCTATCATGCTGGCAAATTCCTGGACCAAGCCAGCTGAACAAATTTCTTGGCCCTCAGGGTCTACCTTAGAAAGCAAGATGGCTTTCTCCTAAAGTTTCCATATTGACCTTTCCACTTAGCCTGAGGTATTAACCCAGGCATAGCAGAATGCATTAGCAATTGCATATATTCTACCCTGGCCTGCAAGGATGAAGTTTTGGGCAATTCTGTCATCCATAACAATGCTGATCAGTGACTGAGTCTTTCCAGGGATGAGGTGTCATTGATTATTTCAACTAAAATTAGGCACAAATTTTATACCGCCTTTTCTAGTTGGATTACTCATAGAGTAATAAAGATAACTGCCCTCAGGGTACATATAAATAATGTATCAGTAGTCGCTCTTGAAATCTTCCCTGAGTAACCAAAAGTAAGTACCTTTAAAAGAGATTTCCACTGTCTTCTGAGGGCTCTGTGATACTGGTGGTGTTTCTTTAATCATTTGAAGATCTCTTGTGACCCACCCCCATGGCTTGAACACACCAATTCCAGTTGACAAGTAAGGCTTGTCAAATGGTTAGTGGTGAGTCTGTTTTGGTTCATCTCAAAATGAGAATATCAGTCCACAGAATCACAAAGTCTCTGTGGGTCAGAGCTTTGGTTGAGACAAGGGGTCAGTAGTAAGCTAAGAGTTGCTTTTAAATGTACCTGTTTCAGGGAGTCAGTGAGTCCTATACAACCAACGATGCTTCTGAGTGGGGACTTCCTCCCTTCTCTATAGGCTCCAGCAAACACAATCATCAGTCATGGAGCCTTGTAGCTCAAATAGGTCATTAGATTTGTGGTACCTCAAAGTAGGGAGCATACCACAGCTTGCGGATTAGCATCCAGTGTAGGCCTGTGGGTTAGCTGTTATACAAGACCAAAGAGAAGGCCCAAGTGAATCGGCTACTGTCTCTAATACTCAAGAATCCAAAGTGATGCTAGGCTGGCTTTTGGTTGGGGGAAGGGAGACAATTTTTCCTTATCCTCCAGAGTGATAGAGCATTGTGATTTTGTCTGCAGAATCCCCCCAAAACTCGATGAGCAGACTTCTGGATTTTGTTAGGCTTGATCAGTCACACTTGCTGGTGATGGTGTGCTAATATGAGAGTCAGAGCCATTAAGTCAGGCTTCTGACCCTACAGCCAACTGAATAACATCTATCACTGAAAGCTTTGGGCATCATAGTGTAGTGGTAGTCACAATAAATCCTGACCTGCCCCCTTGTAGTAAGTGGAAGAGGAATTTAGGTACTCCTGAGGGAATACTGCAAATGTATATTTGTGGCCTGGTAGCATGAATGAGAATTAGTCTTTTTCTTTGGGTGCTAGAGGGATGCAAAAGAAGACTTCGGCAACGTCCAGGACAGTGTATCCAGTGCCATCGGTCTGTGCCAAAACTTTAGTTACATCACAGTGTATGGAACGTCCAGGGCTATAGGAACAATGGAATTCAATTGGTGGTTAATCCACTGTAAACCTCAAGCCCCTGGTAATTTTTTTCACTGAACATAAGGTCTGTTGAATTGAGATACTGCAATTCTTAACTACTTCTGCTTCATGTGAGTCCATAATGAGAGTTGGGACTTTACTTTTTCCTCCTGAGATTCTATGTTGTTCCTGTTGGACCATACTTGAGGAGCAAGGGTAACAATTTATGTGTTCCAGTATCACTTTTGGAGTTTAGAGCATATACAGTACAAGCCTAAAATAGGTAAAAAATAATTACCTATTTTATATTTTGAAATTGGAGCCACAGCATTAGTATAGTGAAGCCACAGCAATAGTGCTCTAAAAGGGGATCTATCTTGTTTATCCAAGCATGTTCACTATAGAAATATCCTAGAAAATATGAAACAAAAAGCAGTCAGTACTTCTACTGGTAGGATATACAGCATCAGAGGGTAGTCTAGAATTGTTGCCCAATAAATAGAGTAGTAGTTATAGTACACTTAAATAAAGACAAATCTTGACCTTTACCTCACTACATACATAGATACCAATTCTAGATGGATTGCAGATCTCAATGTGTATGGTAAAACAATAAAACTTTTTAGAATAAGGCATAGGAAAATATCTTCATGGCTTGGAGAAGACAAAGATTTATTAAACAGGACACAAATTACATAGCCATAAAGAAAAAAAAATGTGCTATTACATTAAAATTAAGAACTTCTGTTCATCAAGTGTCAGCATGAAGAGTGAAAATGCATGCAAAACAACCTTTTCAATAGAAATATTCTACAAAAGTGTTTGTGTCCAGAATATGTAAAATATCTGACAATAATAAAAAGGCAGATAATCCAATAAAGATGGACAAAAGACTTGAACAGACATTATATAAAAGATGATATCAATTGGCCAATATTCATGTGAAAATGTGCTCACCTTCAGTGGTTTTTCAGGGAAATGCGTATTAAAATCACAATGCAATACTATTACCCATTCACCAGAATTGCTAAAATGAAAGATATATGTTAGCATGGATGTGGAGCAAATGACATTTTATCCACTACTGGTGAGAATCTAAATTGGTTTATCATTTTATAAATCTGTTTGGCAGTATCATAAAAATCTGAACCTATACATATTCCCTGACCCAGGAATTCAACTCCTAGTTATATACCCAACATAAGTTCTTCTCTTAAGAATATACCCGACTCTCAAGGCTTTTGCGCGGGGCCGTGGGGCTTGCGCCAGCTGGTCTACTCCCAGGCGGGGCCGACGAGACAGGCGCCCGGCCTAACCTGGCTTCCCTGTAGCTGCTTCTCCCTCTTGCGGTCGTTGGCGAGGCGGAGTCATGTTTCCACACTCAGAACGGCCCCTGTGAGCTGTGAGAACAAAGAAGAGAAAGGGAAATCTCTCCCAGCAGCATCAGAAGCAGCAGATTAAAGCTCCACAATCAACTTGATGTACCCTGCATCTGTGGAATACATGAATAGACAGTGAATCATCCCAAATTGACTGTGTGGATGAAAGGCTCTTGCTGCTCCAGCCAGGAGTCAGGACTCTGCCTCTGAGGTGGGAGAGCCAGCTTCAGGACACTGGTCAACAAGAAACCTCCCAGCTCCACGTAATATCAAACAGCAAAAATCTCCCAGAGACCTTCATCTAAACACCAGCACCAAGCTTCACTCAACGACCAGCAAGCTACACTGCTGGACAACCTATGCCAAACAACTAGCAAAACAGGAACACAACCCCACCCACTAGCAGAGAGGCTGCCTAAAATCATAATAAGTCCACAGACACCCCAAAACACACCAACAGACGTGGACCTGCCCACTAGAGAGACAAGATCTAGCCTCATCCACCACAACACAGGCACTAGTCCCCTCCACCAGGAAGCCTACACAACCCACTGAACCAACCTTAGGCACTGGAGACAGATATCAAAAACAACGGGAACTATGAACCTGCAGCCTGCGAAAAGGTGAACCCAAACACAGATAAGCAAAATGAGAAGACAGAAAAACACACAGCAGATGAAGGAGCAAGATAAAAATGCACCAGACCTAACAAATGAAGAGGAAATAGGCAGTCTACCTGAAAACGTATTCAGAATAATGATAGTAAAGGTAATACAAAATCTTGGAAGTAGAATGGACAAAATGCAAGAAACAGTTAACAAGGACCTAGAAGAAATAAAGATGAAACAAACGATGATGAACAACACAATAAATGAAATGAAAAATACTCTAGATGGGATCAATAGCAGAATAAATGAGGCAGAAGAACGGATAAGTGACCTGGAAGATAAAATAGTGGAAATAACTACTGCAGAGCAGAATAAAGAAAAAAGAATGAAAAGAACTGAGGACAGTCTCAGAGACCTCTGGGACAACATTAAACGCACCAACATTCGAATTATAGGGGTTCCAGAAGAAGAAGAGAAAAAGAAAGGGACTGAGAAAATATTTGAAGAGATTATAGTTGAAAACTTCCCTAATATGGGAAAGGAAATCGTTAATCAAGTCCAGGAAGCACAGAGAGTCCCATACAGGATAAATTCAAGGAGAAATACGCCAAGACACATATTAATCAAACTGTCAAAAACTAAATACAAAGAAAGCATATTAAAAGCAGCAAGGGAAAAACAACAAATAACACACAAGGGAATCCCCATAAGGTTAACAGCTGATCTCTCAGCAGAAACTCTACAAGCCAGAAGGGAGTGGCAGGACATACTGAAAGTGATGAAGGAGAAAAACCTGCAACCAAGATTACTCTACCCAGCAAGGATCTCATTCAGATTTGATGGAGAAATTAAAACCTTTACAGACAAGCAAAAGCTGAGAGAGTTCAGCACCACCAAACCAGCTTTACAACAAATGCTAAAGGAACTTCTCTAGGCAAGAAACACAAGAGAAGGAAAAGACCTACAATAACGAACCCAAAACAATTAAGAAAATGGGAATAGGAACATACATATCGATAATTACCTTAAATGTAAATGGACTAAATGCTCCCACCAAAAGACACAGATTGGCTGAATGGATACAAAAACAAGACCCATATATATGCTGTCTACAAGAGACCCACTTCAGACCTAGAGACACATACAGACTGAAAGTGAGGGGATGGAAAAAGATATGCCATGCAAATGGAAACCAAAAGAAAGCTGGAATAGCAATTCTCATATCAGGCAAAATAGACTTTAAAATAAAGACTATCAGAAGAGACAAGGACACTACATAATGATCAAGGGATCGATCCAAGAAGAAGATATAACAATGGTAACTATGCACCCAACATAGGAGCACCTCAATATATAAGGCAAAAAGTAACAGCTTTAAATGATACATTAAACAGGATGGACTTAATTGATATTTATAGGACACTCCATCCAAAAACAACAGAATACACATTTTTCTCAAGTGCTCATGGAACATTCTCCAGGATAGATCATATCTTGGGTCACAAATCAAGCCTTGGTAAATTTAAGAAAATTGAAATTATATCAAGTATCTTTTCCGACCACAACGCCATGAGATTAGATATCAATTATAGGAAAAGAGCAGTAAAAAATACAAACACATGGAGGCTAAACAATACACTACTTAGTAACGAAGTGATCACTGAAGAAATCAAAGAGGAAATTAAAAAATACCTAGAAACAAATGACAATGGAGATACAACGACCCAAAACCTATGGGATGCAGCAAAAGCAGTTCTAAGAGGGAAGTTTATAGCAATACAAGCCCACCTTAAGAAGCAGGAAACATCTCGAATAAACAACCTAACCTTGCACCTCAAGCAATTAGAGAAAGAAGAACAAAAAAACCCCAGAGTTAGCAGAAGGAAAGAAATCATAAAAATCAGATCAGAAATAAATGAAAAAGAAATGAAGGAAACAATAGCAAAGATCAATAAAACTAAAAGCTGGTTCTTTGAGAAGATTAACAAAATTGATAAACCATTAGCCAGACTCATCAAGAAAATAAGGGAGAAGACTCAAATCAATAGAATCAGAAATGAAAAAGGAGAAGTAACAACTGACACTGCAGAAATACAAAAAATCATGAGGGATTACTACAAGCAACTCTATGCCAATAAAATGGACAATCTGGAAGAAATGGACAAATTCTTAGAAATGCACAAACTGCCAAGACTGAATCAGGAAGAAATAGAAAATATGAACAGACCAATCACAAACACTGAAATTGAAACTGTGATTAAAAATCTTCCAACAAACAAAAGCCCAGGACCAGATGGCTTCACAGGCGAATTCTATCAAACATTTAGAGAAGAGCTAACACCTATTCTTCTCAAACTCTTCCAAAATATAGCAGAGGGAGGAACACTCCCAAACTCATTCTACGAGGCCACCATCACCTTGATACCAAAACCAGACAAGGATGTCACAAAGAAAGAAAACTACAGGCCAATATCACTGATGAACATAGATGCAAAAATCCTCAACAAAATACTAGCAAACAGAATCCAACAGCACATTAAAAGGATCATACACCATGATCAAGTGGGGTTTATTCCAGGAATGCAAGGATTCTTCAATATACGCAAATCTATCAATGTGATTAACCATATTAACAAATTGAAGGAGAAAAACCATATGATCATCTCAATAGATGCAGAGAAAGCTTTTGACAAAATTCAACACCCATTTATGATAAAAACCCTGCAGAAAGTAGGTGTAGAGGGAACTTTCCTCAATATAATAAAGGCCGTATATGACAAGCCCACAGCCAACATCATCCTCAATGGCGAAAAACTGAAAGCATTTCCACTAAGGTCAGGAACAAGACAAGGTTGCCCACTCTCACCACTCTTATTCAACATAGTTTTGGAAGTTTTAGCCACAGCAATCAGAGAAGAAAAGGAAATAAAAGGAATCCAAATCGGAAAAGAAGAAGTAAAGCTGTCACTGTTTGCAGATGACATGATACTCTACATAGAGAATCCTAAAGATGCTACCAGAAAACTACTAGAGCTAATCAATGAATTTGGTAAAGTAGCAGGATACAAAATTAATGCACAGAAATCTCTGGCATTCCTATATACTAATGATGAAAAATCTGAAAGTGAAATCAAGAAAACACTCCCATTTACCATTGCAACAAAAAGAATAAAATATCTAGGAATAAACCTACCTAAGGAGACAAAAGACCTGTATGCAGAAAATTATAAGACACTGATGAAAGAAATTAAAGATGATACAAACAGATGGAGAGATATACCATGTTCTTGGATTGGAAGAATCAACATTGTGAAAATGACTCTACTTCCCAAAGCAATCTATAGATTCAATGCAATCCCTATCAAACTACCACTGGCATTTTTCACAGAACTAGAACAAAAAATTTCACAATTTGTATGGAAACACAAAAGACCCCGAATAGCCAAAGCAATCTTGAGAACAAAAAATGGAGCTGGAGGAATCAGGCTGCCTGACTTCAGACTATACTACAAAGCTACAGTAATCAAGACAGTATGGTACTGGCACAAAAACAGAAAGATAGATCAATGGAATAGGATAGAAAGCCCAGAGATAAACCCATGCACATATGGTCACCTTATCTTTGATAAAGGTGGCAGGAATATACAGTGGAGAAAGGACAGCCTCTTCAATAAGTGGTGCTGGGAAAATTGGATAGGTACATGTAAAAGTATGAGATTAGATCACTCCCTAACACCATACACAAAAATAAGCTCAAAATGGATTAAAGACCTAAATGTAAGGCCAGAAACTATCAAACTCTTAGAGGAAAACATAGGCAGAACACTCTATGACATAAATCACAGCAAGATCCTTCTTGACCCATCTCCTAGAGTAATGGAGATAAAAACAAAAATAAACAAATGGGACCTAATGAAACTTCAAAGCTTTTGCACAGCAAAGGAAACCATAAACAAGACCAAAAGACAGCCCTCAGAATGGGAGAAAATATTTGCAAATGAATCAACTGACAAAGGATTAATCTCTAAAATTTACAGGCAGCTCATGCAGCTCAATAACAAAAAAATAAACAACCCAATCCAAAAATGGGCAGAAGACCTAAATAGACATTTCTCCAAAGAAGATATACAGACTGCCAACAAACACATGAAAGAATGCTCAACATCATTAATCATTAGAGAAATGCAAATCAAAACTACAATGAGATATCATCTCACACCAGTCAGAATGGCCATCATCAAAAAATCTAGAAACAATAAATGCTGGAGAGGGTGTGGAGAAAAGGGAACACTCTTGCACTGCTGGTGGGAATGTGAATTGGTTCAGCCACTATGGAGAACAGTATGGAGGTTCCTTAAAAAACTACAAATAGAACTACCATATGACCCAGCAATCCCACTACTAGGTATATACCCTGAGGAAACCAGAATTCAAAAAGAGTCATGTACCAAAATGTTCATAGCAGCTCTATTTATAATAGCCCGGAGATGGAAACAACCTACGTGTCCGTCGTCGGATGAATGGATAAAGAAGATGTGGCACATATATACAATGGAATATTACTCAGCCATAAAAAGAAACGAAATTGAGCTATTTGTAATGAGGTGGATAGATCTAGAGTCTGTCATACAGAGTGAAGTAAGTCAGAAAGAGAAGGACAAATACCGTATGCTAACACATATATATGGAATTTAAGAAAAAAAAATGTTATGAAGAACCTAGGGGTAAAACAGGAATAAAGACAGAGACCTACTGGAGAACAGACTTGAGGATATGGGGAGGGGGAAGGGTGAGGTGTGTTAGGGCGAGAGAGAGACATGGACATATATATACTAACAAACGTAAGGTAGATAGCCAGTGGGAAACAGCCACATGGCACAGGGATACCGGCTTGGTGCTTTGTGGCTGCCTGGAGAGGTGGGATAGGGAGGGTGGGAGGGAGGGAGACAAAGAGGGAAGAGATATGGGAACATATGTATATGTATAACTGATTCACTTTGTTATAAAGCAGAAACTAACACACCATTGTAAAGCAATTATACCGCAATAAAGATGGTAAAAAAATAAAAAAATAAAAATAAAACATTTCTTATATTTTCTCAAAAAAAAAAAGAATATACCCAACAGAATGCAAACATTTACAAAAGGACATATACATGAAATTTTAAAGTAGCAGTGCAGTTTGCAACATCACAGTGAATAAGTTGTGTTGTATGCATGTACTAGAATGCTCTTCAGCAATGAGAAGGCATGAACTATTGTTATATACAAAAACATGGGTGGATTTTTCAAACACCATGTCCAATAAAAGAAGCCATAATGTATGCATACTTTATGATTCATATTTTATAAAATCCTATAGATGCACGAAAGAGCCTCTGGCCTTCTGATAATGTTTGATTTTTTTACCTGGGTGTGGTTACGTAGTTATGTTCACTTCGAAAATTCATCAAATGTGTAATATTGATTTGTATATTTTTCTGTACACCAATAAAGTATTTACATAAGAAGTTTATTGGAAGTTCTGTGCTTCACAGTTGAATTTTCAACTGTTTTATGTCCTTTTAGGGTAGTCTTTCAAGGACCCAGCTATTTAATTTTTGAACTCCCAGTGTCCAGTATTTTCTTATTGCCTAAGGCAATAAGCCTGACAGCCAATACTTTCTCAGCTGAGTTGTGTTCTCAGTTTTCTGCTCACAGATGTAATTGGTTTTCTTAACTCTATAGTTGTTGGGTTCAAACTGAATTAACCTAGGGTTCTCTGGCCCTGTGGGTAGGGATAGGAATTGGGGATCAAACATTTTATATAGACGGCCATCCAATCCTCTTGTTTTTAAGTCTACCTCACTCTTGCTTTCAGTCATACCTACTGCCCTTAATTTCTGAGATTATTAGGTAAAATGTGGTTTACTTCTTGACTTCTTAACTGCAGCCTTGTTGCTCACCCTCTGATTCTCTTCCAATTCCCATAATTTTCTTAATAAACATTACCACTACACTATTTGTACTTTTTTGCTTTCTAATAAATGAATTTGTCTGTAAATTCTACCTTTTAACAAATACTCATATAATGTTTGCTATGTGATTATACACTGTTCTAAGCACTTAAATATTAACTCATTTAGTTCTCCTAACAAGTTATAATAGAGGTATCATTAGTTATAGATTTTTAGTAGCATCTCATACATTTAGATGTATTTAATTTGTATTATTGTTCAGTTCTAAGCATTTTTAATTCTCATCAGCATATTTTTACTTAAGCCATGAATTACTGAAAAGAGATTTTTAGTTTGTAGAAATAGGCTCTTCTCTTTTGAAATAACTGCTTGTTCAAATCAATTAACAATTTCCGTATCTTTAATAGTGTTGTAAGCTAAGTCGCTGTCTCTGAGAAAGCTGAGTTAGAACACTTTGTTTATAGATTTTTAATTTTCTTGAAATCTAGGCAGTGTTTATATAATTTGTTTTATGCATTGTCATTAGGTATATACATGTTCATGATCTACATTTTCATGGTACATATATTTTCACTGCTTTATTTTCAAGCTTTCCTTTTTCAAAAATATCAAATTTGATGCTCTATCTTTTTAATAGTTGTTTTGTCCATTTATCATTATTGTAAATTCTGACATATTTAAGTAATTTTTAACTTTTTGATTGTACATTTTGTTTATTACACTTCCCTTTTGCTTCTTTTTTTCCCCCACTATTCTGTCCTCTCTCAATGGACTCATTTTTTATTCATTTTATCCCCCTCAGTTGGTTTAGGAAATTTTCACTACTCACTTTCAGTTTACTAACCCCACTCCTCAGGATTGTGTATCTGTGTTTGGTCTAGGTTATTAATTTTATCTTTTTAAAAAATTAGCTATAATTATAATTCTTTTGCAAGTTACAGGCTCTCTGGCAGCTTTTACAATTTACACCTTAATCTTGATGTTATGAAGTTTCCTTACCTTATTACCTTATGTGATTTAATATTTATTTATTTTTACTCTTTCTCAGTAATTGGAGTGTACTTTTACTCCCAGGACTAATATTTCTTTCTTTTTTTTTTTTTTTTGCGGTACGCAGGCCTC
>NW_006782754.1:228909-234149 GCF_000442215.2 Lipotes vexillifer | reverse complement strand
TTTTTTTTTTTTTTTTGCGGTACGCAGGCCTCTCACTGTTGTGGCCTCTCCCGTTGCGGAGCGCAGGCTCCAGACACGCAGGCCCAGCAGCCGTGGCTCACAGGCCCAGCCGCTCCGCGGCATGTGGGATCTTCCCAGACCGGGGCACGAACCTGTGTCCCCTGCGTCGTCAGGCGGACTCTCAACCACTGTGCCGCCAGGGAAGCCCATATTTCTTTAATTATTGAAATGTCTCATTCTTAGCTACAAATTTTCAAATGTTGTTCCTCTGGTATGCCTTTTATTGTATTTCTCACAACTGCTGTAAAACATTTTGTGGAGCCTCTTATTCTAGGTCCTTTAGGCCTATAGCTTCAGCCCCACTCACAAATTTGTATTTCTCTTAGGGTTCAGGGTTTGTTCAGGTATTTATTAATATCATGCCTTTAAGTTTTGTCTCGGTCTCTTAGTTAAATCTATGTTTGCTATGTTTAGAGCAGAGGGGATTACCTCAAAGTATATTTTGTACTATCTTTAGCTGACTATTTTTAACTGTGTTTTCCTCTTCCTCCTTTCTTTTAGGACTTGTTTTAATTCCAGGAGGTGCTCTTGGCCAGATTCTGGGAGGTATCATTATTTCCAAGTTACAAATGTCTTGTAAAGGCCTTATGAGATTTGTAATGGTTACATCTGCTGTAACACTTGTACTGCTTGCATTTGTAATTTTTGTACACTGTGATTCAATACCATTTGCTGGGATCACTGAAGATTATGGCGGGTAAATATAATTTTATATATGTGAGATTTTTACAGCTAATCCCAACAATGTATTTCTTTATCTATTAATAATTATTTATCCAGTAAGCCTAATATGCTCATATTATTCTTGGCATTATTGAATATGTAAAAGAAACATAAGCATAGTTTCACCTTTCACTTTAAGGGCAGAAATATCATAATGATATTGTAGTCGTATGTAGTATGTAGTATGACTGCTTATGCATTCATTCTAAAGAAAAAAAAACATATTGAAATGAATCAGAACCCAGAAGTAGAAATCTGTATTAAAGTGAGTAGCAACTATGAGACCATACTAACTGTACAAAGCCAGTCTTACCTTTGTTTTTGAATTGGTATGTCTGCCTTCTTATCAAAGAATGGAACTGAAGACATCTGAAAGTATGCATGAGTAATGTCTCCTTTAGGTTAAACATGCAAAAATTCAAAGAACTGGGCAGAGATTGATGTTAAAGAAGAGAAACAGAACTGGAATTGGAAACCAAAGGAATAAGCAAGTAAAATAAGTAAAGAAAACAAGACTTACACTTGAGCTACAATGAAGTGGCTTATCGCAGACCAATGCTCCCACTGAGAACACCTAGAAAAGCTGAATAACGTTTTAAAAATGTGTTTAAAGGCATCAGACAGTTGTTTAGGCAAGTAGGAATTTAAAGACCAAAATCCTGGAGAAAGGCAAACGTTGTGAGGAGAAGCAATCTTCTGCAGTTGCATTTTACCCTGAGTATATTTACTATTTCTGGACATTGGGAAGAAGCTGGCAATTCTGGCAAAGTGTCTGGGCGAAAAGCATCTAGTAAGATGACAAAAAACTGGCACAGATTTTTGACTGACCTTTGAGCCTAAAGAGACAAAAATTAGGACATTAAAAAGAATACCAGATGAAAATATAAACTACACAAAGCAAAGAAGAGCAAAGGAAATTGTAACTATATAGGTAAATCATTTTTTTCTTATTTAAATCTCTTTAAAAACAATTGTTTAAAACAGATTAACATGTAATATGGGTTTACATGAAGTGCTATCATATGTTGGTAGCCTGTATTAAGTCAAAATGTATAGTGTAAACCCTGAAACAACCACTAAAAAACAATGAGTCATAGCTAATAAGCCAACACAGGAGTTAAAATAGAATTTTCCAAAACTGTTTGATCTCAAAGTAGGCAGGAAAGTAGAAAAAGAGAACAAAGAAGAGATAGAATAAATAGAAAACAAATAGAAAGAGGATATATTCAAACCTGACCACATTAGTAATCACATTAAATGCAAATGGTTGTAGTATCTCAGTTAAAAGGCAGATAATCTTCAGTTTAATTTCAAAAAAGCAAGACTATATGCTGCATGAAAGAAATGCACTTCAAATACAGACACAAGTAGATTATGTGTAAAAGGATGGGAAAAGATATAACATTTTAACAGTAGTCAAAAGAAAGTTCATATCGGTGACCAAGTAGATTTGAGAGCAAACAATATTAGCAGGAAAAAATAATGTCATTATGTACTATAAATTGGCCAATTCATCAAAAATTAATAATCCTAAATGATTCTGAACGTAATGAAAGAGCTTTAAAATATGTGGAGCAATAACTTATACACTGCAAGGAGAAATGTAGAAATTCACAAGTGTAGTCAGCTATTTCAGTATTCCTCTCTTAGTAGAAGTAGGGGGAAAAAAAAAACAGTGATGATAAAAAATTTGAATAACACTGTCAACCAACTTGACCTAATTGACATTTGTAGAACATTTCATGTAACAAAGCAAAATATGCTTTCTTTTCAAGAGTGCATAAAATAGGGGCTTCCCTGGTGGTGCAGTGGTTGAGAGTTCGCCTGCCAATGCAGGGGACATGGATTCGTGCCCCGGTCTGGGAAGATCCCACATGCCGCGGAGCGGCTGGGCCTGTGAGCCATGGCTGCTGAGCCTCCGTGTCCAGAGCCTGTGCTCCGCAACGGGAGAGGCCACAACAGTGAGAGGCCCGCGTATGGCAAAAAGACAAACAAAAAAAAGAATGCATAAAATACTTACCAAAATAGACCATATTCTATGAAACAAAAATCAGTAAATTTAAAGGATCAAATAATAAAATGGAAGTAAAATTTCTGACCATGATGGAATTAAATTAGAAATAATAAAAAAAGATTTCTGAAAAAGCCCCAGATATCTGGAAACTGAAAAACCCTAGGTAAACTTTGGGTCAAATAATTTCTCCTAAAGGGAAATTGTAAAATATTTTGAAGTGAATGAAAATGTAAACACACATTAAAAAATTTGTGGGAGGCTGTTAAAGCAGTATGTAGGGCAGAATGTATAGCATTAAAAGTCTGTGTTAGAAAAGAAAAAAGTCTCAAACCAGTGACATTTGTTTCTACCTTAAAAAACTATAAACATCAAAGCAGACTGATTGTAAATTAAGTAGAACAAAGCATGCAATTGAGATCAGAACAGAAATCAGTGGAGTAGAAATGAGAAAAACAATGCAGAAAATCAGTAAAATCGCAGGTGTTATTTTGAGAAAATTGATGAAATTGCTAAACCACTACAGAGAGAAAATTACCAAAATCAGAAGTTAGAGATCTGTTGTTAGTATAGGTTCTACTCATATAAAAAGGTAATAGGTTAATATTATGAACAACTTTATGCCCATAAATTTAACAACTACCATGAAATGGGTAAAACCTTTGAAGGACAAAAAACTCACTTAAGAAGAAATAGCTAATTTTTGTATCTAGCAAATAAATCAAATTTGTAGTTAAACACTTTCCCACAAAGAAAACTCCAGGCCCAAATGTTTTCATTGGGGAATTCTACCAAACATTTAAAAAATATCTGTTCTTACACAAATTTTTCTAGAAAATTGAAAAGGAATGAATACTCCCTAACTCATTCTATGAGACCTGCATTATCCTGATCTCAAAACCAGACCAAGACATTGTAAGAAAGGAAAACTATAGACCTATATCACTCATGAGTATAGATGCAAAAATTCTTAACAGAACTTTAATAAATGGAATCAAATAGTATATTAAAAGGAAACTAAATTATGATCAAATAAGATTAATATAGAGATGCAAAGATAGTTTAATAGTTGAAAATCGATTGATACATAATTTACCATATAAATAAACTAAAAATGAAAAAAATTTAAAATCTCAATAGATGTCAAAAATGCTTGATAAAGTGCAACATCTATTCCTGATCAAGTACAAAACTAATAATGGAAGGGATTCTATGAAAATGTACAGCTAACATCATACTTAGTGATGATTATAGACTGAATGTTTGTGTTTCCCCCTCCTTCCAGATTCATATGTTGAAGCCCTATTCCCCAATATGATAGTATTATGAGATGGAGCCTTTAAGAGATAATTAGGGTTAGGTAAGATCATGAGGGTGGACACCCCGTGATGGGACTAATGTCCTTCTAAGAAGAGGAAGAGGCCAAAGCTTTCCCTCTATCGACTGTGTGAGGATAACAATGAGGAAGGTGATATTCTGCAATCCAGGAAGACAGCCCACACCAGACACCAAAGCTGCCTGCACCTTGACCTGGACATAGCTTCCAGAACAGTGAGAGATAAATGTCTGTTGTTTAAGCCACAAAATCTATGATATTTTATTATAGTGGCTTGAGCAGACTAAGACGATGAAACATTGACTAACCAGGAATACAAGGATATCTGTTTTTTTTTTCTTTTCTTTTTTTTTTTTTGCAGTACATGGGCCTCTCACCGTTGTGGCTTCTACCATTGTGGAGCACAGGCTCTGGATGCACAGGCTCAGTGGCCATGGCTCAGTGGCCATGGCTCACGGGCCCAGCCGCTCCACGGCATGTGGGATCTTCCCGGACCGGGGCACGAACCCGTGTCCCCTGCATCGGCAGGCGGACTCCCAACCACTGCGCCACCAGGGAAACCCAGGATATCTGTTTTTAATATTTCTATATTAACATTGTTCTAAAGGTTCTAGCCATACAATAATGTAAGAAAAATAAACAAAAGGCATTACAATAGCAAAAGTAGAAGCAAAACTGTGTTTATTTGAAGTAAACACCATTGTCTATATAGAAAATCCAAAAAACACTATAACTAATAAAATGAGTTTAGCAAGTTTGTAAGATCAAATCCACCTACAATAATCTATGGTATTTCCAAATGCTAACTGCAAATGCAGAAATCAATATTAAAAATAATATTGTTAATTCCCATAAGGCTATCAACTGACTTTTCAGCAGAAACTCTGTAGTCCAGAAGGGAGTGTCATAATGTATTTAAAGTGATGAAAGGGAAAAAACTTATAAACAAGAATACTCTACCAAGCAAGCCTTTTATTCAGATTTGATGGAGAGATAAAAAGTTAGATAAGGGCTTCTCTGGTGGCGCACTGGTTGAGAGTCCGCCTGCCAATGCAGGGGACACGGGTTCATGCCCCGGTCCGGGAAGATCCCACATGCCGCAGAGCAGCT
>NW_006782754.1:173659-228837 GCF_000442215.2 Lipotes vexillifer | reverse complement strand
GTACCAAAAAAAAAAAAAAAAAAAAAGATAAGCAAAAACTAAAATTCTTCAGCACAACCAAACCAGCTTTACAAGAAATATTAAAAGGACTTCTCTGACTGAAAAAGAAAAGGCCATTACTACAAACATGAAAATTATAGAAGGAAAAAGCTCATTGGTAACAGCAATATGAAGGAAAGACAGTAAATCAACCACATATAAAGTTAGTATGAAGACTAAAAGACAAAAGTAGTAAAATTATATCTATCTACAGTAAGTAGTTAAAGGATACACAAAAAGATGTAAACTAGGTCAAAAACAGGAGACGTGGGTGGAGCAAAAATGCAGGATTGTTAAAATGTGTTTGAACTTAGATAACTAGCTTAAAATTATGTGTGTGTGTGTGTGTGTGTGTGTGTGTGTGTGTACCTACATCATGGTAACTACAAATCAAAAATCTATTACACAGAGAAAAAAAAGGAATCAAGACATAACATTAAAGATAGTCATCAAATCATAAGGGAAGAGAACAAAGGAAGAGAAAGGAAAAAAAAAACACCTATAAAAACAACCCTGAGGGAGGAGCTTCAAACAACCCCGAGGGAGGAGCTTCAAGATGGCAGAAGAAGAAGACGTGGAGATCACCTTCCTCCCCACAAATACATCAGAAATACATCTAC
This sequence comes from Lipotes vexillifer, assembly GCF_000442215.2. Lineage (NCBI taxonomy): Eukaryota > Metazoa > Chordata > Mammalia > Artiodactyla > Lipotidae > Lipotes > Lipotes vexillifer. Next base: position 228,178 of record NW_006782754.1, on the reverse strand, counting down.
ATGTAGAACAACTCCTACAGAACACCTACTGAACGCTGGGAGAAGACCTCAGACCTCCCAAAAGGCAAGAAACTCCCCATGTACCTGGGTAGGGCAAAAGAAAAAAAAAAAAACAGAGACAAAAGAATACGGACAGGACCTGCACCAGTGGGAGGGAGCTGTGAAGGAGGAAAGGTTTCCACACACTAGGAAGCCCCTTCACGGGCGGAGACTGCGGTTGGCGGAGGGGGGAAGCTTCAGAGTTGCAGAGGAGAGCACAGCAACAGTGGTGTGGAGGGCAAAGCGGAGAGACTCCAGCACAGAGGATCAGTACCAACCAGCATTCACCAGCCTGAGAGGCTTGTCTGCTCACCCGCTGGTGCAGGCCGGGACTGGGAGCTGAGGCTTGGGCTTCAGTTTGATCGCAGGGAGAGGACTGGGGTTGGCTGTGTGAACACAGCCTGAAGGGGGCTAGTGCACCCCAGCTAGCTGGGAGGGAGTCCGGGAAAAGGTCTGGAACTGGCGAAGAGGCAAGAGACTTTCTTGCCTTTTTGTTTCCTGGTGTGTGAAGAGAGGACATTAAGAGTGCTGCTAAAAGGAGCTCCAGAGACTGGCGTGAGCTGTGGCTATCAGCACAGACCCCAGAAACGGGCATGAAACACTAAGGCTGCTGCTGCAGCCACCAAGAAGCCTGTGTGCAAGCACAGGTCACTATCCACACCTCCCATCCTAGGAGTCTGTGCAGCCTGTCATGGCCAGGGTCCTGTGATCCGGGGACAACTTCCCCAGGAGAACAGACGGCCCGCCTCAGACTGGTGCAAGGTCATGCTGGCCTCTGCCACCACAGGCTCACCCTGCATTCCCTACCCATCCCCCACACCAGCATGAGTGAGCCAGAGTCCCCTAATCAGCTGCTCCTTTAACCCCATCCTGTCTGAGCGAAGAACAGACGCCTTCAGGCGACCTACACACAGAGGCAGGGCCAAACCCAAAGCTGAATCCCAGGAGCTATGTGAACAAAGAAGAGAAAGGGAAATCTCTCCCAGCAGCCTCGGGAGCAGCGGATTAAATCTCCACAGTCAACTTGATTTACCCTGCATCTGTGGAATACCTGAGTAGACAACGAATCATCCCAAATTGAGGAGGCGGACTTTGGGAGCAATGATATATATATATATATATATATATATATATATATATATATATATATATATATATATATATATTTTTTTTTTTTTCCCCTTGTTCTCTTTTCGTGAGGGTGTATGCATATGCTTCTGTGTCAGATTTTGCCTGTATAGCTTTGCTTTTACCATTTGTCCTAGGGTTCTGTCTGTCCTTTTATTTTTTTTTTAGTATAGCTTTCAGTGCTTGTTATCATTGGTGGATTTGTGTTTTGGTTTGGATGTTCTTTCTTTCCTTTTTTAAAATTTACTTAAAAATTTTTTTTTAATAATTATTTTTTGTTTTATATTTTAATAACTTTTAAATTTTATTTTATCTTCTTCCTTTCTTTCTTTTTTTCTCCTTTTTATTATGAGCCGTGTGGATGACACACTCTTGGTGCTCCAGCCAGGTGTCAGGGCTTTGCCTCTGAGGTGGGAGACCCAAGTTCAAACATTGGTCGACCAGAGACCTCCCAGCTCCACATAATATCAAATGGCGAAAATCTCTGAGATATCTCCATCTCAACGCCGAGGCCCAGCTCTACTCAATGACCAGCAAGCCACACTGCTGGACACCCTATGTCAAACAACTAGCAAGACAGGAACGCAGCCCCATCCATTAGCAGAGAGGCTACTTGAAATCATAATAAGGTCACAAATACCCCCAAACACACCACCAAACGTGGACCTACCCACAAGAAAAACAAGATCCAGGCTCATCCACCAGAACACAGACACTAGTCCCCTCAATGAGGAAGTCTACCCAACCCACTGAACCAACCTTAGCCACTAAGGAAAGACAGGAAAAACAATGGGAATTACGAACCAGTGGCCTGCGAAAAGGAGACCCCAAACACAGTAAGTTAAGCAAAATGAGAAGACAAAGAAACACACAGCAGATGAAGGAGCAAGGTAAAAGCACCAGACTTAGCAAATGAAGAGAGAATAGGCAGTGTACCTGAAAGAGGATTCAGAATAATGATAGTAAAGATGATTCACAATCCTGGAAATAGAATAGAGAAAATACAAGAAACGTTTAACAAGGAATTAGAAGAACTAAAGAGCAAACAATCATGAACAACACAATAAATGATATTAAAAATTCTCTAGAAGGAATCAACAGCAGAATAACTGAGGCAAAAGAATGGATAAGTGACATGGAAGATAAAATAGTGGAAATAAATACTGCAGAGCAGAATAAAGAAAAAAGAATGCAAAGGATTGAGGACAGTCTCAGAGACCTCGGGGACAATATTAAATGCACCAACATTCGAATTATAGGGGTCCCAGAAGAAGAGAAAAAGAAAGGGTCTGTGAAAATATTTGAAGAGATTATAGTTGAAAACTTCCCTAATATGGGAAAGGAGATAGTTAAGTTCAGGAAGCACAGAGAGTCCCATACAGGATAAATCCAAGGAGAAACACACCAAGACACATATTAATCAAACTATCAAAAGTTAAATACAAAGAGAAAATATTAAAAGCAGCAAGGGAAAGACAACGAATAACATACAAGGGAATATCCATAAGGTTAACAGCTGATCTCTCAGCAGAAACTCTGCAAGCCAGAAGGGAGTGGCAGGACATATTTAAAGTGGTGAAGGAGAAAAACCTACAATCAAGATTACCCAGCAGGGATCTCATTAAGATTCAATGGAGAAGTTAAAACCTTTACAGACAAGCAAAACTAAGGGAATTCAGCACTACCAAACCAGCTTTACAACACATGTAAAGGAACTATTCTAGGTAGGAAACACAAGAGAAGGAAAAGACCTACAATAACAAACCCAAAATAATTAAGAAAATGGTAATAGGAACATACATTTTGATAATTACCTTAAATGTAAATGGATGAAAGGCTCCAAGCAGACATAGACTGGCTGAATGGATACAAAAACAAGACCTGTATATATGCTGTCTACAAGAGACTCACTTCAGACCTAGGGACACATACAGACTGAAAGTGAGGGGATGAAAAAAAGATATTCCATACAAATGGAAATCAAAAGAAAGCTGGAATAGCAATTCTCATGTCACACAAAATGGAGTTTAAAACAAAGACTATTACAAGAGACAAAGAAGGACACTACATAATGATCAAGAGATCAATCCAAGAAGAAGATACAGCAACTGTAAACATTTATGCACCCAACAGGAGCACCTCAATACATAAGGCAAATTCTAACAGCCATGAAAGGAGAAATCGACAGTAACACAGTCATAGTAGGGGACTTTAACACCCCACTTTCACCAATGGACAGATCATCCAAAATGAAAATGAATAAGGAAACACAAGCTTTAAATGATACATTAAACAAAATGGACTGAAGTGATATTTATAGAACATTCTATCCAAAAACAACAGAATACACTTTCTTCTCAAGTGCTCATGGAACGTTCTCCAGGAGAGATCAATTCTTGGGTAACAAATCAAGCCTTGGTAAATTTAAGAAAATTGAAATCATATCAAGTATCTTTTCTGACCACAATGCTATGAGGCTAGATATAAATTACATGAAAAAAATCTGTAAAAAATACAAACACCTGGAGGCTAAACAATACACTACTTAATAACCAAGAAATCACTGAAGAAATCAAAGAGGAAATCATAAAATACCTTGAAACAAATGACAATGAAAACACGATGACCGAAAACCTATGGGATGAAGCAAAAGCAGTTCTAAGAGGGAAGTTTATAGCAATACAATCCTACCTTAAGAAACAGGAAACATCTCGAATAAACAACCTAACATTGCACCTAAAACAATTAGAGAAAGAAGAACAAAAAAACCCCAAAGTTAGCAGAAGGGAAGAAATCATAAAAATCAGATCAGAAATAAATGAAAAAGAAATGAAGGAAACGATGGCAAAGATCAATAAAACTAAAAGCTGGTTCTTTGAGAAGATAAACAAAATTGATAAACCATTAGACAGACTCATCAAGAAAAACAGGGAGAAGACTCAAATCAATAGAATTAGAAATGAAAAAGGAGAAGTAACAACTGATACTGCAGAAATAAAAAACATCATGAGAGATTACTACAAGGAACTCTATGCCAAAAATTGGACAACGTGGAAGAAATGGACAAATTCTTAGAAATGCACAACGTGCCAAGACTGAATCAGGAAGAAATAGAAAATATGAACAGACCAACCACAAGCACTGAAATTGAAACTGTGATTAAAAATCTTCCAACAAACAAAAGCCCAGCACCAGATGGCTTCACAGGCGAATTCTATCAAACATTTAGAGAAGAGCTAACACCTATCCTATTCAAAATCTTCCAAAATATAGCAGAGGGAGGAACACTCCCAAACTCATTCTACAAGGCCACAATCACCCTGATACCACAACCAGACAAGGATGTCACAAAGAAAGAAAACTACAGGCCAATATCACTGATGAACATAGATGCAAAAATCCTCAACAAAATACTAGCAAACAGAATCCAACAGCACATTAAAAGGATCATACACCATGATCAAGTGAGGTTTATTCCAGGAACGCAAGGATTCTTCAATATACGCAAATCTATCAATGTGATACACCATATTAACAAATTAAAGGAGAAAAACCATATGATCATCTCAATAGGTGCAGAGAAATCTTTCGACAAAATTCAACACCCGTTTATGATAAAAACCCTCCAGAACGTAGGCATAGAGGGAACTTACTTCAACATAATAAAGGCCATATATGACAAACCCACAGTCAACATCGTCCTCAATGGTGAAAAACTGAAAGCATTTCCACTAAGATCTGGAACAAGACAAGGTTGCCCACTCTCACCACTCTTATTCAACATAGTTTTGGAAGTTTTAGCCACAGCAATCAGAGAAGAAAAGGAAATAAAAGGAATCCAAATCGGAAAAGAAGAAGTAAAGCTGTCACTGTTTGCAGATGACATGATACTATACATAGAGAATCCTAAAGATGCTACCAGAAAACTACTAGAGCTAATCAATGAATTTGGTAAAGTAGCAGGATACAAAATTAATGCACAGAAATCTCTGGCATTCCTATACACTAATGATGAAAAATCTGAAAGTGAAATCAAGAAAACACTCCCATTTACCATTGCAACAAAAAGAATAAAATATCTAGGAATAAACCTATCTAAGGAGACAAAAGACCTGTATGCAGAAAATTTTAAAACACTGATGAAAGAAATTAAAGATGATACAAATAGATGGAGAGATATACCATGTTCTTGAATTGGAAGAATCAACATTGTGAAAATGACTCTACTACCCAAAGCAATCTACAGATTCAATGCAATCCCTATCAAACTACCACTGGCATTTTTCACAGAACTAGAACAAAAAATTTCACAATTTGTATGGAAACACAAAAGACCTCGAATAGCCAAAGCAATCTTGAGAAAGAAAAACAGAGCTGGAGGAATAAGGCTCCCTGACTTCAGACTATACTACAAAGCTACAGTAATCAAGACATTATGGTACTGGCACAAAAACAGAAATATAGATCAATGGAATAGGATAGAAAGCCCAGAGTTAAACCCACATACATATGGTCACCTTATCTTTGATAAAGGAGGAGAGAATATACAATGGAGGAAAGACAGCCTCTTCAATAAGTGGTTCTGGGAAAACTGGACAGCTACATGTAAAAGAATGAAATTAGAACACTCCCTAACACAAAAATAAGCTCAAAATGGATTAAACACCTAAATGTAAGGTCAGACATTATAAAACTCTTAGAGGAAAACATAGGCAGAACACTCTATGACATAAATCACAGCAAGATCCTTTTTGACCCACCTCCTAGAGAAATGGAGATGAAAACAAAAATAAACAAATGGGACCTAATGAAATTTCAAACTTTTGCACAGCAAAGGTAATCATAAACAAGACCAAAAGACAACCCTCAGAATGGGAGAAAATATTTGCAAATGAAGCAACTGACAAAGGATAAATCTCCAAACTTTATAAGTCGCTCATGCAGCTCAATAACAAAAAAACAAGCAACCCAATCCAAAAATGGGCAGAAGACCTAAATAGACATTTCTCCAAAGAAGATATACAGACTGCCAACAAACACATGAAAGAATGCTCAACATCATTCTTCATTAGAGAAATGCAAATCAAAACTACAATGCAGTATCATCTCACACCAGTCAGAATGGCCATTATCAAAAAATCTACAAACAATAAATTGTGGAAAGGGTGTGGAGAAAAGGGAACACTCTTGCACTGTTGGTGGGAATGTAAATTGATACAGCCACTATGGAGAACAGTATGGAGGTTCCTTAAAAAACTAAAAATAGAACTACCATACGACTCAGCAATCCCACTACTGGGCATATACCCTGAGAAAACCATAATTCAAAAGGAGTCATGTACCACAATGTTCACTGCAACTCTATTTACAGTAGCCAGGACATGGAAGCAACCTAAGTGTCCATCAACAGGTGAATGGATAAAGGAGATGTGGCACATATATACAATGACATATTACTCAGCCATCAAAAGAAACGGAATTGAGTTATTTGTAGTGAGGTGGATGGACCTAGAGTCTGTCATACAGAGTGAAGTAAGTCAGAAAGAGAAAAACAAATACCATATGCTAACACATATATATGGATTCTAAAAAAAAAAATAAAGTCATTAAGAACCTAGAGGCAAGATGGGAATAAAGATGCAGAACTCCTAGAGAATGGACTTGAGGACATGGGTAGGGGGAAGGGTGAGCTGGGACAAAGTGAGTGAGTGGTAGTGTGTATATGGATATATATACACTCCAAAGTGTAAAATAGATAGCTAGTGGGAAGCAGTAGCATAGCACAGGGTTATTAACTTGAGGCTTTGTGACCAGGTAGAAGTTTGGGATAGGTAGGTTGGGAGGGAGGTGAAAGTGGGAGGAGATATGGGGATATATGTATATGTATAACTGATTCACTTTGTTATAAACCAGAAACTAAAACACCATTGTAAAGCAATTATACTCCAATAAAAATGTTTAAAAAAAAACCCCAAACATTTAACAAAATGGCAAAAATGTTTAAAAAAAACCCCCAAACATTTAACAAAATGGCAAACATTTAACAAAATTACTTTAAATTTAAATACACTAAATGCTCCTATCAAAAGGCATAGAGTGACTGAAAGAATACAAAAACTACTAGAGCTTATCAATGAATTCAGTAATGTTCCAGGATACAAAATTAATACACAGATGTCTGTTGCATTTCAATACAATAACACCATAGTATCAGAAAGAGAAATTAAGAAAACAGTCCTATTTACAAATGCATTACAAAAAACAAAATACCTAGAAATAAATGTAAGAAGGTAAAGGACTTGTACTCAGAAGACTATAAGACACTGATGAAAGAAATAGAAGACAACACATGCACATGGAAAGATAGACCATGTTCATGGGTGGAAGAATTAATATTGTTAAAATGATCATACTACCCAAGGCAACCTTCAGAGTCAATGCAATCCCTAGAAATACCAATGGCATTTTTCACAGAACTAGAATAACTAATGCTAAAATTTGTATGGAAACACAAAAGACCCCTAACAGCCAAACAATCTTATGAAAGAAGAAATCATGCTCCCCGGATTTCAAACTAAACTACCAAGCTACAGTCATCAAAACAGTATAGCACAGGCACAAAAACAGACACATAGATCAATGGAAATGAAACCAGTCTTATATGGGCAATTAAGCTACAACAAAGGAGGCATATACAATGGGGCAAAAGACAGCTTCTTCAACAAATAGTGTTGGGAAAACTGGGCTGTTACATGCAAAATAATCAAGCTGGACTACTTTCTCACACTGTGCAGAAAAATAAATTCAAAATGTATTAAAGACAAATGTAAGACCTGAAACCATAAAACTACTGGAAGAAAACATAGGCAGTATACTCTTTGATATCAGTTTTAATAATATTTTTAGATGTCTCCTCAGGCAAAGGAAACTAAAACAAAAATAAATGGGACTACATCAGACTAAACAGGTTTTGTTCAGTAAAGGAAAGCATCAACAAAACAAAAAGGCCTACTGAATGGGAGAAGATATTTGCAAAGGATATGTCTGATAAGGGGTTAATATCCAAAGCATATAAAGAATACATACAAATTCCACTCCTGGGTATTTACCCAAAGAGAAGAAAAGCACTAATTAGAAAAGATATATGCACCCCTGTAATTATTGCAGCATTATTTACAAAAGCCAAGATATAACCCAAGTGCCCATCAATAGATGAATGGATAAAAAAGATGTAATATACATACAATGGAATATTACTCAGTCATAAATAACAATGAAATCTTGCCATTTGCAACAAGGTTGGAACTAGAGGGTATCATGCTAAGTTAAATATGTCAGACAGAGAAAGACAAATACTGTATGATTTCACTTATATGTGGAACCTAAAAAACAAGTGAACAAGCATAAAAAACAGAAACAGAGCTGTAGATACAGAGAACAAACAAGGGCTTGCTGGAAAAGAGGGAGTTGGGGGGAGGAATTAAATAGGTGAGGGAGTTTAAGAGATACAAACTTTCAGTTGCAGAATAAGTGAGTCATGGATATGAAATGTGCAGTGTGGGGAGTATAAAAATAACTATGTAATATCTTTGTGTGGTGATATATTGTAACTAGACTTACTGTGGTGATAAGTTTGAAATGTACAGAAACACCAAATCACTATGCCATGTAACAGGAACTAACAGTCTTGTAGGTCAATTATACTTCAAAAACAAACAAACCAATTAAAGATGATACAAACAGATGGAGAGATATACCAAGTTCTTGATTGGAAGAATCAACACTGTGAAAATGTCTATACTACCCAAAGCAAACTACAGATTCAATGCAATCCCTATCAAACTACCAGTGGCATTTTTCACAGAACTAGAACAAAAAATTTCACAATTTGTAAGGAAACACAAAAGACCCTGAATAGCCAAAGCAGCCTTGAGAAAGAAAAATGGAGATGGAAGAATCAGGTTCCCAGACCTCAGAATACACTACAAAGCTACAGTAATCAAGACAGTATGGTACTGGCATGAAAACAGAAATATAGGTCAATGGAACAGGATAGAAAGCCCAGAGATAAACCCACGCACATATGGTCACCTTGTTTTTGATAAAGGGGGCAAGAATATACAATGGGGGAAAGACAGTCTCTTCAATAAGTGGTGCTGGGAAAACTGGACAGCTACATGTAAAAGAATGAAATTAGAACACCATACACAAAGATAAACTCAAAATGGATTAAAGACCTAAATGTAAGGCCAGACACTATAAAACTCTTAGAGGAAAACATAGGCAGAACACTCTATGACATAAATCACAGGAAGATCCTTTTTGACGCAGCTCCTAGAGAAGTGGAAATAAAAACAAAAACAAATGGGACCTAATGAAACTTAAAAGCTTTTGCACAACAAAGGAAATCATAAACAAGACAAAAAGACAACCCTCAGAATGGGAGAAAATATTTGCAAATGAAGCAACTGACAAAGGATTAATCTCCAAAATTTACAAGCAGCTCATGCAGCTCAATATCAAAAAAACAACCCAATCCAAAAATGGGCAAAAGACCTAAATAGACATTTCTCCAAAGAAGACATACAGATCGCCAACAAACACATGAAAGGATGCTCAACATCACTAATCATTAGAGAAATGCAAATCAAAACTACAATGAGGTATCACCTCACACCAGTTAGAATGGGCATCATCAAAAAATCTACAAACAATAAATGGTGGAGAGGGTGTGGAGAAAAGGGACCCTCTTGCACTGTTGGTGGGAATGCAAATTGATACAGCCACTATGTAGAACAGTATGGAGGTTCCTTAAAAAACTAAATACAGAACTACCATACGACCCAGCAATCCCACTTCTGGACATATACCCTGAGAAATCCATAATTCAAAAAAAGTTATGCACCGCAATGTTCACTGCAGCACTATTTACAATAGCCAGGACATGGAAGCAACCTAAGTGTCCATCAACAGATTAATGGATAAAGAAGATGTGGCACATATAAGCAATGGATTATTACTCAGCCATAAGAAGAAATGAAACTGAGTTATTTGTTGTGACGTGGATGGACCTAGAATCTGTCATACACAGTGAAATAAGTCAGAAAGAGAAAAACAAATACTGTATGCTAACACCTATATATGGAATCTAAAAAAAAAAAAAGAACGTTCTGAAGAACCAGGACAGGAACCAGGACAGATGTAGAGAGTGTACTTGAGGACATGGGGAGGGAGAAGGGTAAACTGGGATGAAGTGAGAGAGTGGCATGGACATATATACACTACCAAATGTAAAATAGATAGTTAATGGGAAGCAGGCACATAGCACAGGGAGATTATCTCAGTGCTTTGTGACCACCAAGAGGGGTGGGATAGGGAGGTTGTGAGGGAGACACAAAAGTGCGGAGATATGGAGTTATATGTATATGTATAGCTGATTGACTTTGTTATAAAGCAGAAACTAACACACCATTGTAAAGCAGTTATACTCCAGTAAAGATGTTAAAACCAACCAACCAACCAACTAACTAACTCATAGAAAAAGAGATCAGATTTGTGGTTAACAAAGGCAGATGGTTAAGGGATCGGGAATTGAATGAAGGCAGTCGAAATGCACTAACTACCAGTTATAAAGTAAATAGGTACTAGGGAAGTAATGTATAACATGACAAATATAATTAATACTGCTGTATGTCATATATGAAAGCTGTTAAGTGGGTAAACTCTAAGAGTTTCATTACAAGGAAAAATTTTTTTCTCTTTAATTTTGTATTGATATGAGATGATGGATGTTCACTAAACTTATTGTGATAATCATTTCATGATGTATGTAAGTCTAATAATCATGCTGTACATCTTGATCTTATACAGTGCTGTGTCAATTATATCTCAATAAATTCTGGAAAAAACTTAAAAAAATAATGTTAACAATACTATCAAACAAAAAGAAATACTGTAGAAGAAAAGATCAATATATAAGATTCTATGGCATTTTATATACTACCTACAAACAAGTTGAAATTGATATTAAACAACAATGCCATTAACAATAGTATCAAGAAAAAGAAATTCTTAAGGATAAATATGATAAAGATGTAAAAATACTATGCACTGATTACTGTAAAATATTGCTGACAGTAATTAAAACCTACATTTTTAAATGAAGAGATATCCCATATTTGTGGGTTACAAAACTCAGGATCTTTAGAATGTTAATCCTCCCCAAATTGATGTATGTATTTGATGTAATCACAATCAAAGTCCCAGCAAGCTTTCTTTTTTAGATATTGGAAAAATGACTTTTAAATTCATATAGTTATGCAAAGGATCTAGAGAAACCACAAACAATTCTAAAGAACAAAGGTGGAGGATTAACGCTATTTGATTTCAAGACTTATTATAAAGCTACAATAATCAAAGTAGTACTGGTGTAAATATAGACCAATAAGTCAGTGGAACAGAATGGAGAGTCCAAAAGTAAGTACACACATATATAGATAATTAATTTTTGATAGGGTGCATATGCAATTTAGCAGAGAACATAAAGTCATTTTAACAAATGATGCTGGAACAATTAGATATCTATATTTAAACAAACTTTGATCCATATCTTATACCATGTAAATAATTAATTCAAAATGGATTGTAGATGTAATTGTGAAATATAAAATTCCAGGAATATGAGGAAAATTTATGTGAACTTGGGTTCAGCAAAGATTTCTTAGTTATGACACCAAATATGTGATACATAAAGGAATATATTGATAAATTGGTCTTCATTAAAATAAAAAGCATCTGCTCTTTGAAAGATCCAATTAAGGTAATGCAGAAACAAGCCATAGACTGTGAGAAGATATTTGAAAATCATATATCTAACAAAGAACTTGGTTTCTAGAACATATAAAGAACTTTGAATGCTTAGTAATATCCACAAAAATGGGCAAAAGATTTAAACAGCTATTTAACCAAATAATAGATACAGATGGAAAATAAGCACATGGAAAGATGTCCAGCATCAGTCATTAGGGAAATATGTATTAAAAACCACAATATGAAGTTATTGTATCCTTGTTAGAATGTCTAAAATTAAAAAGACTGACTATTCCCTGTGTTGACAAGGAATATAGAAAGCAATTGAAATCTTACACACTGCTTGTGAGAATGCAAAATAGCACAATCACTTTGGAAAACTGTTTGACAATTTCTTAAAAAGTTAAATGAACACCTAACCATATGATCCAAACATTCTACTCCTTAATATTTATCCAAGAGACATGGAAGCATATGACCATACAAAGACCATGTAAAGACCAGCTGCATGAAAGAAGCCAGACAAAGAAAGTGCACCTAGTGCACTATGAAATTCCAACTAATGAACAGTTTCAGAAAGTAGATCAGCAGATGCCAGGGGGTGGAGGAATTACAAAGGAGCATGAGGGAACTATTGGGGGTGATGATTATGTTTGTTAACATGATTGCAGTGATGGTTTCACAAGTGCATGCAGATTGTATGCTTTAAAAATGTACAGTTTATTGTATATCTGTTGTACCTAAATCTGTTAAAATTATTTAAATAATCGTATTTCATTGATCTCATTGATATCTTTGTGTATACATTAATAAGGATAATACAGTTGTATTATAATTACGTTCAATCTCTTCTTTTACAGAACAGGGCAGTTGGGAAATCTGACAGCTCCTTGCAATTCTCATTGTAAATGCTCATCTTCATTTTATTCTGCTACATGTGGAAGAAATGATATTGGATATTTTTCTCCTTGCTTTGCAGGTTGTACATATTCTAAAACATTAAAGAATCACAAGGTAATTATCTTTTTCTCTGCTTCTTCCTCTCCATTAAGAAGTGCAACTTATAGATAATGTTTATATTTTACTCCTGCTCTCTATAAAATCCTTTCCCCCTCTTATTTTCCCTTTCTTAAATTTTTCTTAAATTATGGCTTCATGTGATCACAATACATAGGACTTGTGAGAATTGGGAGTGAAGTAGGGACCCAGGTTTTAAAAATTCTGCGTTTCTCCCCTCTCTTTGTCTAGTCTATGTGAGGGGAAGAGAGCAACAAAGAGGATATTTCCTGACCCATGGGCATTATATCATCTTCCTTAGCAGGCAATAAAGTACTTTATTAGTACTTTATTAGTATGTACATAACAATATTCTTTTTCCTGTTACACAGATCATTTTATTACAGTATATTAGCATGCCTGACCAACTTTAGTTCCTCGTTGTCATATTTTCACTGGCCTACTATTTAACAATATATCTTCAGTTTTTAATTGAATATTAATATTAAAAAGATTATATACCCTTTAAAAATTCTTTCTTCTTAAATGTTTAAAATGATTCTTTAAAATTTTAAATTTAAAATGGTTATTTATATGTATTATGTATTTTAAAAACTATTACATGTTTTAAATTATTTATATATTTTAAAATATATTTAAAATGATATTTAAAATCTTTAAAATATATTACTGTGGGACGCTTTAAATGTAATAGAAAACCAAAATGAACTCCCATATGTTAGTTACCCATCCTCAACAATTTATTAACTTGTGGAAAATCTTAATTTACACTCCTGTTTACTTCCACTCCTCCATTTTATTTTGACAAGTAAATGATTTTTTAAATCTCATGTTGTCACTACAGATTAAAGCAGAACTGCTTGACCTTGGTGTTTTGATCCATGGGATATTCAAGAGCTAAAAATGCCAGCCACTATATAGCTTCCACCCATCTTTCTTTTACTGGGGAATCCCTTTTAGGGATTTGTTTCTATTTCATAAAAATCTTTATAATTTCCTTTCATTTCTCTAACGAATAATTAATAATGAAATAATTCACAAAATAGTGACTCAAACTGTGTGATAATATTTGATGCTGAATAAGAATTGAAAGAATAAAATATTTTTGACAAAAATTATATCTGTTACGAATTACCCAGGACAGTTAGCCTTGAAAGAAATAATGGCTCTGAAGGAAAACTGACAATAGCAGAAATTATGATTAGTACAATTTGATACAGATGAAACCAATTAATGGATAAAATATACATTAATTTCAAATGGGAAAGAACTGATGCCAGTAAAAATAATTTTAACAAAATGAAAATTAGAGAAATACCATATATAAAAAATTATTGTCTAAATTGTGTTAATGGAATTCCCTCTGGAAAATTTTTTTCAGTGAAAATATGTCAATATGAAATAATTCTGATTAAATGTTCGTATTCAAAATATAAGGGTCAAATGTATTAGAATTGAGTGCTCTTCAATTACACTTATGCAAAAGTTTACAAGAGGAGTGGTAGGAAATACTACACCTTTGAAGATTTCTAAGTTTCTATAGAAAATCACAGCTTTACCAAAACTGAAAATAGATATCTGCTCTTCATGTTGATAATATTCCAAGTGTTTTGCCTCATTGAGACCCACATATTCTTATCCATGCTGTCAAGACCTTCAAATTTCCTTATATAGATACGAAAGAAATCTTGGGATTTTCTTCATGATCTTCTCACTGGGACTAGCTCTTTTCAGCAGCTGATATGGCTTTCAGTATAAAATAGCAGTATCAGGGGTCTTCTTCCAGAGACTGCTGTAGTCCAACAGGAGCCTCATTCTACATATCTATAGAGAAGGGAAGTCAGTCGCGTCCGAAGCATTAAGGATTACAAGAAGCCAGGTTTCAGGATCTCTTCCAGTTGAAACATCCCTAGAATATTTTAACTTCATTTACTGATTTCCCACCTTTGTGCTATTTTTGTTATATATTTTATTTCTCCATATATTTTAAAGGACACATACTGTTATTGTTTTTTTGTACAGTCAGTATGCACTTATATTTACCCACTTCCTTGCATTTCCATGTTTTCATATGAGATTTTTTTCTTTCCTTAAGAACCATATTTTACTCTCATTTCTGAAAAGAAAAACTGTTTTCACTTGGTATGGAATTCTGTATTGGCAGTGATGCCCACCTGCCACCCCACCCCCTGACCGGCCCGGCATTTGAAAGATGTCATTATATTGTCTTTATGTCTCTGGCTGCTTAGCTGCTTTTAAGATTTTCTCTTTGTTTTTGACTTTTAGCAATTTTACTTTGATATGCCTGGATGTGGTTTTCATTATATTTATTTTGCTAGGGTTTCACAGAATATCTTTAGTCCATGGATTTATGTCTATCAGTTGGAAAATTCTCAGCTATTATTTCTCCCTCACTTTCTCCTCTTTTATTGGTTGTGGAGGAGGCACCATATATTAGTTTAATATTGCTGCATAACAAATTACTACAGCCTTAGTGTCTTTAAATAATACCCATTTATTAGCTTACAGGTCAGAAGTCCAGATATGGCATTGCTGGTTCCTCTGCTCAGAGTCTTACAAACTGAAATCAGGGTGTTGGCTGAAATACATTCCTTTCTGGAGGCTCTGGGAAAAAATCTACTTCCAAGGTCATTCAGATTTTGGGCCAAATTTTGTTCCATTGGGCTGTAAAAAATGAAGCCCCTATTTCCTTGATAGCTGTCTGCTGAGGGCCAATTTTAGCTCTTAGAGGCCACCCCCATTCTTTGCCACATGATTCCTTCCATCTTCAAAGCCAGCAACAGAATCTCCCTTGTGACACATGTTTTGAATCTCTGACTTCAGGAAAAGCTCAGTTCCTTTTATATATTATCTAATTAGGTGAAGTTTACCTCTGTTTCTTAAAGTCAGCTATGCCATGTAACATAACTTAGTAAAGTGATTAAAATCCACCAATTCACATCAATCTAGGGATTATGCAGGTTTATAAAATAGCAGGATGGGAATCTTAGGTGCCATCTTAGTATTCTGCCTAAGAGCAGACTACAAATAGACCTTTCTACTGTATCCCATACTCTTTTGCTCTTTTCTCTATTTTCCATCTCCTTTTATCTGTTTGTTTAAATGTAGATATTTTCTGTTGACCTGTCTTCCACTTACTATTTCTGTATTCTGCCATGTCTGCTTTGTTGTTAAACCCATTACTGAGGTTGTAAGTTTACTCATTGTATTTTTCCGTTCTAACATTTATGTTTCTGTAGAATCCAAGTCCCTGGTGAAATTCCACATCATTTAAGATATTTTATCCATTTACCCTCTATTTTCTGGAAAATATTAATCATAACTATTTAAAGTTCTTGCTATTAAGTCTACTATCTGTAGTAGTCTACTTATATTTGTTCTTGTCCTAATTTTAAGCCAATTATTCTTGTCATTTTGCATACCTTTTAATAATATATGAAATCCTGAACATTATATATGAAAAATATATCTTAATATAATTGTACAGTTGTCTATTTCTCTCTTTATTTTGACTTCATGTATTTTAGACCCTCTAATTGTGTGCATACACATTAATAATTGTCACAGCTTCTTGATCCTTTTATCTTTACAAAATGTCCCTTTCTATCTCGGGTAATACTCTTTGTCTTGAAGTCTGTTTTATATATTAAACAGTCACTGTAAGCTTTCTTGCTGTTTTCATGGTTTATCTTACTTCTATCATCTTATTTTCCAGCTGTTCATGTCTTTATGTTTAAAATGTCTCCTATAGCCAAGGTATAATATGCTTTTGCTTTTTCCTCAATTCTGTTAATGTCTGTCTTTCAATTGGAGTTTTTAGACAACTGACATTTATTATAATTATTGATATGGTAGACTTAGATCTATCTTCTTCTTTTATTATTTGAATTGAATATATTTTACTATTTCATTTTAATATAATTTTTCCTATTTTGGTTGTATCTCTTTGGATATAACTCTACAGCTCTTCAGCCCTTCCAGAGCCTAATATCTTGTGACTCTACCATCTGTTCACTAAACTTTCTTCACATTTTCACTTTTTCCCTTAGTCATCTTAGATTCTATGGTCTGCAATTATTTGTTGTACTGGATATCTTTTTTCTGACCTCCAGATCCACTTTTCACCTTCTCTACCCTCCTCACTGTTCCAAGAGACCAAACTATAGGATGAGAGTTCTATTATCATATATAATCTATTATCATATAGACTATGATAATAAGGAGTCTTGATAGAAAGTCAGAAAGATGGGGGGAAAAAGTGAAGTCGTTGTGTTTATTTTCTTGGTTCCCTCTCTGAGCCATGGACTGACTCCCTTGCCTGCAAGTCTTAATTTCTTTCAGGGAGGCCTTCTCCATATGACCTTCTCCTTCTGGTAACCATTCTTACCCTAGGACCCTTCGAATCTACTTTCAAAATACATGCTAGATCTGACTATCTTCATCATTTTCTCTGATACCCGGGCCCCGGTCACCAATGACTTGCATCTTACTTTAAGAGCTTTTTAACTGTTTCCTCTGCTTTTACCCTTGCTTTCACAGTTCAGTAGCCTCAATATATCAGCTAGAGTGATCTTTTAAAAAATGTCATTTATACATCTATCCCTCTAATGGTTTCACGTTACTAAGAATAAAAACTGAAGTTCTTAAATTGCTCTTGCAATTACCTACCAGTTTCTATATAAATCATTCCCTCATTACTCCAATTTCATTTTCTCTTAGTTTCCCTTATGTTCACTCTGATTCAACCAAATTTTTCTCCTTGCTTTTCTTTGAATTTGTCAAGCAAGCTCCAGTCCCAAGGCTTTTCAATTTCTGTTTTGTTTTTCCCACCTGGAATATACTTCTTTCAGGTAACCACATGGCTCACTCCCTTACCTTCTTCAAATCTCTGCTCAAATATCACTGTATCATTGTAACATTACCTGTTCATGCTAAACTCACCCCTATAATCCCTGGTTTTTTTCCTTACTTTATTTTTTCCTCCATAGTATTCATCACCATGTGCTCCATTAAAGGTTCTTTTTTATAAAAAATTGCCTATCTCATGCAAGTAAAAAATTTCCTACATGAGGGCAGGGATTTCTATTGTATTGTTTACTATGTTTTCACAATACCTAGAATGATGTTTGGCACATAGGCATTATAAAAAACAATATGGTAGAATGAATGATTTGCTATTTAGATATTTCTAGTTTTCTTTAATATATCCAGTAATCACTTAGCAGCTTCCCTAAACAATGGACATGGTTTTTGTACCATCATTTTCTGAATCACCCAGGTTCAAGCCATCTTTATTTCCTCTTATTCCTTCACTGGTAACTTAGTTTAATATTTCTACTGAATTTTTAAAATTATTATTATTATTTAATTTAGAATCTTTTCAATAGATTAACAAATTGCTAACTGGTCTCTGTATCTACAACTCTGTTTAGTTCTTCTTAGAAAATATCACCTATTCATCTTCCTTGAGTTATCAATAATAATATAACAGCCCCAAGTTTTCATTCGTTCCCATTAGGGACTACATTATGACTTATGTTGGCTTTAGGCACTTTTGCCTTTTTAAACCCCTTCCTTCACTTAAAAAAAGAAAGAGAGAGAGAGAGAGAGAGAGAGAGAGAGAGAGAGAGAGAGATTTAATGTACAACTGCTTTGGCATAAAGACAAATATGATCCAGGCTGGATGCATTATAATATATTCATTATTATGATATTTATTTTTTCTCTGATTTTAAAAGACACTAAAATTAAACCTTTTTTTTGGTTCTGAAAGTATTGTGGGTCCTAGGTACACTGTGCCTACTCTGCCTAATAGATAACAGCCCTGTCATCAACACATACAAAATAAAGTCTTGCCTTTGCAGCATAGTTCTAAAACTGTCTACAATTGGGTAACTCTCCATATTTCAAATCCCAGCTAAAATTCCACTTTATTCATTACATTTTCCTTATTTGTCCTTAATCTATATCTCTCTCCAACAATTATTTGTACAATTAAATGTAAATATTTTTAGTGAAATTTCTTAAATTAATAGAATTTTTCCTAAGTAACTATAATTATATATACACGTACACAATTCTTTGTTAGGTAAAATACCTTGATCTTATTTATCATTAGTGGTTCATTTGTAAGTTATGAATGGCAGATTTAATATAAGGATATTTACTAATAAAACTGCCTAGTCTCCCTGTAGTTATTGATTTAATTTTTATTTTACAATTATAAGAGTTTTTGTCTTATGACTATATTTCTAAAAGATTGTTTCCTGTCTTTATTTTCATAGACATATTACAATTGTTCTTGCATTAAAGAAGGATTAACAACCTCAGATAATCAAGGTGACTTTATTGACGCTAGACATGGGACATGTGATTCAAAGTGCTATAAATTACCTTTGTTCATTGCTTTTATCTTTTCTACAATTGTATTTTCTGCTTTTGCTGGTATACCAAACATCCTGACCATCCTTCGGTGTGTATATGTTATTCATAATCATTATTCATTTAATACATATGAAAGACAAGTTTAGGAAGGTTTTAGAATATTGTAGTAAATGATTTATGCTTTTGTTTCAAGGTAGCAACTGCTAGAGGGGAAAATTGTTATATTTTCAAAATTCATGTATATGTTTAATTCTCTATTTTAAATAATTTATTTGCACAAAGTATGTATTATAGATAACACATTTAGTTTAACTTAAAACTAAACTTATTTACTTAATTTAACACACCTGGAAAATTCATAAATATAGGAAAAATCTTAATTACAACACATGTGATTACAATGTTGATTCATTGGTTATAGATATTTATTGACTATTTATTTCTATATTAGCCAGTTTGACTATGAGAGAACATCAGTGTCATCAACAAAGGAACATAATAACTTCTAGAATTTTGGAATTTCAATACATAAGTTTATTACTATTCTAAATTAAACCAACATTTGTTATTCATTTGTTCTTCCTGAATATATGAAATATATTTAACATTTGTTTTTATCATAGTAGCAGAATAATTGGTCATTATTTTCAGATTATTTTTTTCAAAAGACTAACATAAACCTTTAGGTCATGAGGAGCAATTTGTTGTACCCTAGGAAAATAGACTAAAAAACATGAATAAATATATGCAAAAGAAATCCGAGTTGGGCATATATGGTCTCTGACTTCAATGAACTTGCAGTTTAGTTGGGAGACAAAACTTTAACATATCAATACAGTGAAGCAGGTTTTTACTTATTCACCTAGATCTGGCACTGAAACAACAAAAACTAATAAAATATGGACCGTGCCTTCAAGCTGCTTAGAGTTTACTAGGAGGAGAAAAACACATAAAAAGGAGTGCAGGGAGGGCTTCCCTGGTGGCACAGTGATTGAGAGTCCGCCTGCCGATGCAGGGAACACGGGTTCGTGCCCTCGTCCGGGAAGATCTCACATGCTGTGGAGCGGCTAGGCCCGTGAGCCATGGCCACTGAGCCTGTGCGTCCAGGGCCTGTGCTCCGCAGAGGCAGAGGCCACACAGTGAGAGGCCCGCGTACCGCAAAAAAAAGAAAAAAAAAAAAGAGTGCAGGGAGTTCTTAGAAATGCCTTGATTAAAGCTTTGTACGGATTGACCTGGGAAAAAAGTGGAGAAAATGGTCATTTTTATCTAAGATGATTTGGAAATGCTTATAGACAGTGTGGCACTTGAACTTGAGTTGTGAAGATAAGTGATTTCTCACAATGCAAGCAAACTGGGGGCAAGTTCTTAACAGGAAAAATTAGTAGGAAAAGTAGAGACAAAAATGTGTGAAATATCTTGGCAAGGAGTTTGTTATGATAAGAGTAGCATGATTGTAAATTGGGCAGGGAGATTTGAGCTTGGTAAGGGCCTGGTCATGGGAGGCTTTCTTTGCCATGTTAACATGAATGATGTTATCCTGTATGCACCTAGAAGCCATTGAAAAGAGTAAACCTCAGAAGTAAAAGTTATCAAATATGTGTTTTAGATAGATTAGTTTGAAGATAGTGTGGATGATGAAGCTGATAGGGGAAAACAAGAAACAAAGGAAGGTACTTAGGAGACCAGTTTAGAATTTATCTCTATTTAGAGATAGAGAGAATAGAACATAATAGAGAAATATTTAGTTTGGATAAAAGGGCAAGGTTATTAATTTGATGTTCCTGGTATAAAATGTGGAAAAATCTAGAATTATGTCCAGTTGTCCAGTCTGGGGAACTAAATGAATGATAATGTATTAACTGAGATAAGAAATTCAAGAAGAGAAAGGTCAGATTGAACATAACCAGTACAATGTTGAGCATGTCTTATTTAAAGTTCGTGTGAAACTTCTGAGAAAATATTCTCAGCAGTGAGATGAGAAAGATGATAGTAATACTCTAGAAGTCTAGTTCTGAATCTTCTCATGTCTCCTGGTAACTGTAGAGAGCAATAAGTAGAATAAAATATAACATGCATGCACACACATAAACACACATGCACACATATACTGTTGTTTCAGTACAATTATGAGATCAACAAAAAATGACAGAGTTGTAATTGCATATAAATATTGCCAAAATTGAAGTAGAACAAGGAACCAGCTTGTAGATTCATAAAGATGTTACAAAGAATAACAGGGAATGTGGAGAGGGTCTCAGGATTGACAGATCTCAAATATCTCCAGCATATATTTCTGCTGAGGAAGAGAGGGTGGTACCTTAAGATGGAAGTTCTGGGAGTAGGACCAAGGTAGATAAGTCAAAGCAGAATATTTTTGGAAAGAATGGGAAAAAAGTTTTGCAAAATGCCTAGGGGGTCCAGACATAGCAGATCTAAAAAAGTGCCAGCAAAATACCATCTACAAGTGAATACATAACTTTGGAAAACAATAAATATGAAGAGATCTCGAAAGCCCAGATCTGGCAGTTCAAGTTCTTTTGAAGCAGGCCGGGTTTGCAGAAGCGGAGAAGGTATAACCATACATAAGGACTATATTTAACTCCTCTATATAAACAGAGAAGATAACTCTTCAGTTTTGAAGCTTGGAAAGCTGGTGCATATTCCATTCCCATAACTTTCTGCCTCTAGTTTAAGAAAACCTATCTCATTCAAAATGATTAAGTAGGAAAGGAAAAGCTTCTGCCTACATACCAAATAACTATAGTGAGAGAAATGAAAATTATTAAGCATTACTTTACAATGGACAGTGAAAACTCACTAGAACAATGTTACCATGAATCAGATAAAAATATAAATATAACTATATGTAAGTTTAAGTTAAAAGAATTAAACAATCTTGGCCACAAAACAAGAGAAAAATAGCTAGATGAAGGAGGCGATGGAATGAAAACTGACAGAACTCAGGAAAGAAATAAATGGGAAAAAATTTATAGATGAAGACTAAATTATAAAGCACACAAGGAAGGAAAGATAACATAGAAAGCACGTATGTGGCATAGAAGGGAGAGGATGGAGAATATAAAATAAAAGTAAGAAAAAGTATTAGAGAAAATAGGCAAATATGGAAGATAGGAAAAGGAGATCCAAAATGCACATAATTGCAGTCCCCAAAGAAGAAAACCAAAACAATAAATATTTAAATCTATAGTTAAAGTTTACTGAAATAATAAGTAATGATAAATAATGAATAATTAAATAAAATAATATTTGAATCTACATATTGTAATGACACATCAAGTGTCTAGGGAAATTGATCCAGAGCAATCAACACTGAGATGTACTGTGGTAAAATTATTGGATTTAAAGATGCAGAAATAATCCTTTTGTCATCTAAAGGAAAAAGGGAAAAACAAAAGTTCGGTATCAGGTTTCTCAACAGCAGCATTCACCTCCAGAAGACTGGAGAAACACTTAAAAGATCCTCAAGGAAGGAAAACATGAGCTCATTATTTCATCATCAACAAACTGCCCTATAGTTATAAACAGTTTGGATATGGAAGTACCCGGGATTTGTTGATATCATATACTCCTTAAGAACTGACAGCAAGGCAAATTGTAACCAAACCAAGATATGATTGGGGAAATTTTGATAAAAGGTCTGGCGAGGGACTTCCCTGGTGGTACCGTGGTTAAGAATCTGCCTTGCAATGCAGGGGACGTGGGTTTGACCCCTTGTTGGGGAACTAAGATCCCACATGCCATGGAGCAACTAATCCCACGTGCCGCAACTACTGAGCCTGTGCGCCACAACTAGAGAGAAGCCTGCACACCGCAACGAAGAGCCCACACGCCACAACAAAAGATCCTGTGTGCCTCAACGAAGATCCTGTGTGCTGCAACTAAGACCCAATGCAGCCAAATAAGTAAATAAATAAATATTTTAAAAAAAGAAGGTCTGGTGGCAAGCATCAAGTATGTTAAACTACTTAGATTAAACTACCTATATTTAGCTAATATATTTAAGTGCAATTAATTTATGCTAGAACTAAGGCAAATACTGAGCTAAGCATAAGGGTGGCAAAATAGAATGAAATGTAATATGCTTTGATAAAGTAGAAATTGTACAACTAACAAAAATGGGAGAAGTAAACAGGGTAGAGATCAAAAGAAGGATAAGCTTGATGGCTGCCTAATAGATAATAAATGGAGAGTCAAGGGATATTATTTTAATAGACATTTTATTGAAGCATAATATATTTTCAGAAGAGTGCACAAATTGCAAATGTAAATTGATGGGTTTTAACAAAGCGAAGACACCTATGTAACTAGAGTCCAGCCCAAGAAACGGATAATACAAGTATTCCAAAAGCCCCTCCTCCACCTCCCTTCTTGTCTAAACCCTTAATGCCTAAAGATTACCACTCTTCTGACTTCTGCAGTGAATAGGCTAATTTGTTCTGTGTTTGAACTTTATGCATACACAGGAGAATATAGCACATAGTCATTTGTGTCTGCATTTCATTACTCAACAACGTGCTTTTAAGAGTCATTCATATGGTTGTATATAACAGAAATTCATTTTCTTTGCTCTATAGCAATACTATCCAATCAGATTTTGTAAAATGATGGAAATGTTCTGTATCTCTGATATCGAATATAGCCTCTAGCCACATGCGCCTATTGTGCATCTGAAATGTGGTCAGTGTGAATGAGGCACTGAACTCTTAATTTTATTTAGTTTTAATTGACATAAATGTAAGTAAGCACACATGGGTAATAGTTAACCATATTGTACAACATAGTTTTATAGTAGTCCATTGTGTGAATATACTAAAATTTATTCATTCTGTAGTTAATGTTGTTTCCACTTTAGGGCTAATATGCTGTTTCTATGAACATTCTTGTTTTTTGGAAAACATATGAATACATTTCTATTGAGTACACATATAAACAGAATTGTTGAGTCATATGTATGTTAAGCTTTTTAATAAATTTTTAAAGTATTTGCACTAGTTCATTCTTCTAGCAGTCTCTTGTTAATTTTTCTTAAACTCAAGCAATTTTGATAGGTGTATAAGTATTGATATTTCATTGTAATTTTAATTTCCCTATTCAGAGGATTAATATTATTGAGCATGTTTTCCTTTATTCATTAGCCATAGGAATGTGCAATTTTGTCAAATGTCTTTTCTGTTCTTTTGTCTACTTTTACATTGGGTTGTCTGTCTTTTTTATTATTGATTTGCAGAATTTCTTTATATACTCCAAATGTGGAAGTCATTTGACATATATGTTCATGACAAACATCTTCAACTCTATGACTTGCCTTTTCACTCTGATAATGGCATCTTTTGAGTGAAATAAATTTTTAATTTTAATGTCCTGTTTAAGAAATCTTTGCCTGATCAAAGTCATGTGGACATTTCTTATGTTATTTTAATAAGAGATTATAAAATCAATAATTCAACTGGGAATGATATTTTTTGTATAAAGTTGGGACCCAGGTTCATCTTTTTTTATATAGATACTAATTGACTCACCACCGTTTATTTAAAGGCTGTCTTTTCCCCACAGACATGCACCAGCAGACTCTGTATATGTGGTTCTATTTCTGCACTCTGTTCTGTTCCATTGGTCTATTTGAGCATCCCAGTACCAACATTACACTGTCTTAATTGCTGTGTATTTTTTGTGAATATTTACATCAGTATTTGTTGTAAGTCCATCTTTGAGATTATCTTGGCAATTCTTGGCCCTTTGTATTTCTAGGTGATTAAAATCACCTAGTTAATGTCCATAAAAAACATGCTGAGATTTGGATTGGAATGTCTTTGAATCAATTTGGGAGCATTGCTATACTTACCACACTGAGTCTCTTGATCAATCAATGAAGTATGATTCCTTCACTTATTTAAATCTTCATTTATTTCTCCAATAACGTTTCATAATTTTCTTTTTCAGAGTTGAGATCTTAAACCTCCTTCATTAGATTCATTCCTAGGTAACTGATGTTTTTGATATTTAGTATAGCATAGTATAAAATAGTTGTTTATTACTGGTATGAAGGAAATGCAATTCATTCTTATTGCTTTGACCTTGTATTCTGCGACTGTGTTCATATTAATTTCTAATAGTTAGTTGGTAGATTACTTCAGATTTTCTATGTAATAATGAACAAAATTCACCACAGCAAAGCTGCAAAGAAATAAAGGCTTTATTTGGCGTCTGAGAATTACAATTCAGGAGACACTGATCTGAGCAAGAGTTGAAAATGTGTTCCGGGGAGGAGATAAAAGACAGGGGTTTATAAAGGCAAAAAAACCAACAAGGTTGCAAAAGTTGTTTCAAAAGAATTATAATTGGTACTGGCAAGCCAAAAGCTATTCTTATCTTTACATGATTGGTAGCTAAAGGCTACCACTAGAGGGAGGGAAAAGTTCGTTACTGTGACAGGTTGCAAAAGTTGTTTCAAAAGAATTATAATTGGTACTGGCAAGCCAAAAGCTATTCTTATCTTTACATGATTGGTAGCTAAAGGCTACCACTAGAGGGAGGGAAAAGTTCGTTACTGTGACAGGTTGCAAAAGTTGTTTCAAAAGAATTATAATTGGTACTGGCAAGCCAAAAGCTATTCTTATCTTTACATGATTGGTAGCTAAAGGCTACCACTAGAGGGAGGGGAAAGTTCGTTACTGTGACAGGTTGCAGGTTTTCTTGTAGAGTCCTTGGAATATTTGTGGTTTGGCCCAATTCAAAAGTTCATGGTTCCAGCTGGTGAGGACGTGCATAAGCCCTGCTTCCTTTTAATGGCCTTCCAGCTCCATTTTAAAGAGCTCTCTTACTGACTACATGCTGAAGTTCCTTTTTCCACAGTACATAATCACAATCTGCAAATAATGATTTTTATTTCTCCTTCTCCAATGCTTTTCTCTTGCACTGATTAAGATATCCTGTACAATGTTGAATAGAAGTAGTGATGGTATATTTGTTTTTTATGCCCTTCAAGATGAAGGTTTTTGGTATTTTATTGTTAGATATAAAATTTGCTGTAAATTTACCCTTAAGTGTGATATTGGTACCATCTATCAGAATAAGCCAGTTTGTTTCTATTTCTGGTTCACTAAAACTTTTTTTTGATTAATAAATTTTAAAATTTATCAAATGCATTTGATGCATCTATTGAGATGATTGCAATATGATACCTCTACTTTATTCTAGGAATAAATTGGATTTAGTCAGTTGCTTGATTCAAATTGCTGACACTTTGTTTAGAATTTTTGCATCTATATTCATGAATAAGATTGCCTTATAATTTTCCCTTATTAATGTGCTTGTTAGGTTTTGGCATCAATGTTACTCTGGTTTCATAAAATAAGTTGAAAAATATTTCCTCTTCCCTTAATATCTGGACTAATTTATGGAGGTATGGTATTATTTTTTAATTAAATCTTTGGAAGAACTCACTTGTCATGTACCTGGCCTAGAATTTCTTTGTGAGAATGTTTTAAATTAAAAATTGAATGTGTGTGTGTGTGTGTGTGTGTGTGTGTGTGTGTGTGACTAACAAATCTTTCTGCTTTTATCTTTATAATTTCTATCATTTTACTTCTATGTTTTTAGTATTTTAATTTTATTCACCTATATCTTCTGTCTATTGGTATATATGGCTTTTCTATCCAAGTATAAATTTAGCTGCATCCCAGAAGTCTTGATATATATATTTTTACTCATACTTTCAATTCAAATATGCCTTTCAATGTATTTTTCATTTAAACCATGTGTTATTTAGAAGTGTACAGTTGGTGCAGGGTTGGTTCCTTCTGATGGCTATGAAGGCAGGGTCTGTTCCAGATATCCTTGGCTTGTAGATGGCTATCTTTTCCTGAGTCTTCACATTATCTTCACTCTGTGAATGTCCATGTCCATATTTTCTCTTCTTATAATGACACCAGTTATATTGGATTATGGCCTACCCAACTGACCTCATTTTAACTTAATTAACTCTGTAAAACCCTATATCCAATATGTTGGCATTCCAAAGTACTGGGAGTTAGGATTTTTGGCATATAAATTTTGGAGGGAACAGAAATCAGTCCATAACAATAACAAACCATCCCAAGTTTAATCACTTAACAACAACAATTTATCCTTATCTTTCATGGTTCTGCGAGTTGACTGGGCTCAACAGGGTAGTTCTTGCTTAAGGTTTCTCTTGAGCTTGTGGTCAGGTGGCATATAACATTTGAGTTACCTGATAGCATGACTGGGTTAGATTTCCTAAATGGCTGACAATTTAGACTAAATTTTCCTAGGAGCCTAAGTGGGGCTGTTGATTGGTCATAGAGGCTTCTTTATGTAAGAGGCTTCTTGCACTGCTAACAAAGTGCAAGAATTCCAAAAGGGAACATCACAAGTTTTAGTGTTCTAAGAGACCCAGGCATAAGGTACAAGACATAAACTGCAAGGCTTCATTAGAGCTAGGCTGAAAGTCCAAGAATGTCACTCTTCTGCATTCTATCATGTTTCAAAAAGAGGGTGATTAGATTCCATCTCTTGATGTCAGGAGAAACAAGCATGTATTGGGGGAAAAGAGGAATCAATGATAGCGATGTTGAGTGATTATCTACCACAGTATCTTTCATTGGTTTTGGAAAATACTTAACTATCCTTTCTTCAAATATTGCTTCTGCTCTATTCCTTATCTACTCACCTTTTGGATATCAGTTACACATATTGTAAACCTTTCACTATATCCATGTATCTTTTATTCTTTCTTACATTCTGTTTTCATTTGTTTTTATGCTCTATGCTTCAGACTAAAGTTTTTTCACTGATCTCTAATGTATTAATAATATTTCCACCTGCTTTTCCAGTTACCTGTACTCTAGTTTACTAATTCTACCATCCCCTGTGTCTAATTAGTTGTTAAATTCACCTATGAGTTCATTATAATTAGTGTACTTTTCTGTTACAGAATTTTATTTCTTTTTAATAGATTCTAGTTCTCTGATAATATTCTCTATCTTGTCATCTGTTTTCTTGGACATATTAATCCTCTAAATTTAAAATGTCTGTCAGATATCTAGTATCTGAATATTCTGTAGTACTATTTAAATTTCATTTTTTTCTCTTGACTCTGTCTCTTATAACTCCTATAATTATTTTTAATCATGTGAGATTTTGTGTACCAAAAATAATAGAGACTCTGAACATTAATAACTCCAAAATATTTTACAATAGCTTTATTAAGGAAGGTAGAATAGGAACAGTTCCCTGTAAACCAAGCAGGAATTTAGCTGATTTAAGGATAGGTTTAAGTTTTTTAAAGACCTCATCAATTTTCAGATTGTCCTTTGTCCTAGAATATAGTCTTTCAAGAGGTCCTGATTGAAAGGTATGTTAAACATAGGATCCTTCACTTTTGGTGACATTTGAACTCCAGTATCTGTCTACCCAGTCACAGTAAAGCTTCCTAGAGCAAAATTATCAGTTCTTTTTACATTGCATTAGGAATAATAGGACTTCCCTGGTGGCGGAGTGGTTAAGAATCCGCCTGCCAATGCAGGGGACACGGGTTCGAGCCCTGGTCTGGGAAGATCCCACATGCTGCAGAGCAACAAAGCCCGTGAGCCACAACTACTGAGGCCCTGTGCCACAACTACTGAAGCCCATGCACCTAGAACCCGTGTTCCGCAACAAGAGAAGCCACCGCAATGAGAAGCCCGTGCACTGCAACAAAGAGTAGCCCCCCACTCTCTGCAGCTAGAGAAAGCCCACACACAGCAACAAAGACCAAATGCAGCCAAAAATAAATAAATTTATAAAAAAAGAAATAATAGCCAGTACATTTAGCTAACTATTTGGTAAGGTAACAGCATATAAAAAATAGCAGATATATTGAGCTATACACACACTCACACACAAACAAATTCAGTTAAAAAAATTTAATATATATTAACTGAAAAATGAAAACAAAATAAGGTCTGTAGTCTGGTTAACAGCAGTAAGCCAATGTCAGTTTCCTGGTTTTAATATTATATTACAGTTCTATAAGATTTCACCATTTAGGGATGCTGGGTGAGGGTACACATGATGCTTTGTACTATTTTTACAACTACCTGTGAGTTTCAAAATAAATAATAATTTCAAAATAAAAATAGTTTCAAAATAAAATGAAACACACTTGAATGTCACAAAAACTGACTTGAACAATTTGAAAGGATATATCTCATATTGAATAGGAAGACCTAACACCACCAATACATCAGTTCTCCTTAAGTTAATTCATAATTTTAATGTGATAATGAAAATACTAGTGGAATTATTGAACTATAAAACCTGATTCTAAAGTTTTTATGGAAAAATAAGCAAGAGTAGCTTGGGAATCTGAAACAAAGAAGCACAGTAACAGAGGCTTAGCCTCATAAGCTAAAATGCACCATAAAGTCTCAACACTGAAGCAATATAATATTGATTTATGAATAGACTGACAATAAGTCTAGAAATAAATCTCAACTCATATAGGAATTTAATAAAATGAAAGTAAAATTCTAAATAAGGGCATCAAAAATGGACTTTTAAGAAAATGGTTTGGGTATGGTTTGGGTATAATGGGGATAGACTTTGGGGAAAAAATTATATCCAGAGCCCATATGATACACCAGGAAAAACTCAAATGGGACAAAGATTTAAATGTAAAAATAATTAAATAATACAAGTGGTAAAAAAATCAGCTAATTTCATTATTATTATTATTTTAGATGTTGGGGGTAGGAGTTTAGTAATTTATTTATTTATCTTTGCTGTGTTGGGTCTTCGTTTCTTTCTTTCTTTTTTTTGCGGTATGCGGGCCTCTCACTGTTGTGGCCTTTCCCGTTGCGAAGCACAGGCTCCGGACGCGCAGGCCCAGCGGCCATGGCTCACGGGCCCAGCCGCTCCGCGGCACGTGGGATCCTCCCAGACCAGGGCACGAACCCACCTCCCCTGCATCGGCAGGCGGACCCTCAACCACTGCGCCACCAGGGAAGCCCGGGTCTTCGTTTCTGTACGAGGGCTTTCTCTAGTTGCGGCAAGCGGGGGCCACTCTTCATCGCGGTGCGCGGGCCTCTGACTATCGCGGCCTCTTTTGTTGAGGAGCACAGGCTCCAGATGTGCAGACTCAGTAGTTGTGGCTCACGGGCCTAGTTGCTCCGTGGCATGTGGGATCCTCCCAGACCAGGGCTCGAACCCGTGTCCCCTGCATTAGCAGGCAGATTCTCAACCACTGCGCCACCAGGGAAGCCCTCATTGTTATTTTTAAAAGGTGAAGGTATTTGTTACTATGACTAAAAATCTGGAAGTCACAAGGGAAAGACTGATAAATTTTAGTCCATAAAGTTAAAAATAATAAGCAAAGTCAAAAGCCAAGCAACAATGAATTTATGCAACTCATATTCTATAAAAGATTAATTCCTCTAATAAGTAAAGCTCTCCTAAGATTAAGATCCCAATAGAAAAGTGGAAAAGCATCAAAGAAAACAAAATACAAATACAAATATGAAAGGATGTTCAGCCATATCTACAGTAAAGGTCATAGAATTTTAAATTTTTATGTGATAGTATTTCTTATGTACCTAGTTGACAGGAATAAAACATTGATAATAGATCTGTTTATGTGGCTGTATAGAAATAAGTACTTTCATATATTGCTTGAAAGAGCACAAAATGGTGCAACTCTGATGAAAAGAGTATCTTTAATAATTAAAAAAATTGCAGATATCCCAGCACTTGTACTTCTTGAAATCCTTTTTGCAGATAGCCTGCAAAAAAATATATTTACATCCATAAGGCTATCTATATTACATACAACCACATATTGTGTATGTATTATATACATGAAACAACAAACAGTGGGAAAAAACTAAGTGTGAAAGAGCAACAGACAGGTTGAGTAGATGATTTCATTTTTGCACAATGTAATATAATGAAAGTGAAAACAAATGGGGAGGGGCTCTATATTCATATAGGAGGGGATCTTAAGAATATATTGTAACATGAAAAAATCGGGTACAAAACAGTCAATATATGGAGTTCACCAAAAAGTTCATTCAGGTTTTTCCATGAGATGTTACAGAAAACCTGAACAAACTTTCTGTTCAACCCAATAGTTTGCTACTTCCTCTGAAGAAATGAGAGTATAGAGGTATGCATTTATAATCATTTGTATTTTCATAAAGAAACACTGTGAAGGTATAAACAAGAAAGTGCTGAAAATGATAACCTAAAGGGATGGGATAGAAATGAGAGTAGATGAGAGCAGGGGTATAAGTAAACATGTCTCTCCAGCATGTGCTCTTTGTATAGCTTTCCAAAATATAATCAAACTTCAAATTCAACAGAGTTTAACTTTTTAAAAAGTACAATAAAAGTCAAAACCAAATACATCAATTGTGAAATCATTATCAAGTGCTAATGTCATGGAAGTGGTGTGGGATGGAATAGCATTGCAGGCCAATGCTCCTACAGAGGATAACTAGAAAAGCTGGGTTAAATTAAAAATCATATATTTGAAGGCACAAAGTGGCAGAGGACTAGAGGGATTAAAATTCCAGAGAGAGCAGAAACTTTTAGAGATGAAATAGGGATCTAAAGCTGTTCCTGACATTCTTGTCAATTCTTGATGAGGGGTAGATGCTGACAACATGGACTAGGTCTAGGTAGAGTGTCACACTAGGGGGCAAGCAAACTGGCATAGTTTCTGGTGACCAAATGGGGCCAAGAATGACACCATTCTTTTTCCTCTGGAGAATTCTGATGAAATCTGAAGCTGTGTGAGGCTTAAGTCTAAACAGAAAAGTATCAATATCATGATTTGTCAGTTCTCGCTCCATCAAGGTGATCATTGAGAAAAATTAGTTCTTCATTTCTTTCCCTTCCATCCCTCATTATTTAATTAATTTTTATTATTATTATTTTTTTATTTCTTGTGGCACATGGGCTCTACAGTGCAAGCTCAGTAGTTGTGGCGCACAGGCCCAACCGCTCTGCAGCATGTGGGATCCTCCCGGACCAGGGATCAAACAGTGGCCCCTGCACTGACAGGCATATTCTTAACCACTGCGCCACCAGGGATGTCCCCATCCATCATTATTTTAATATGTGTATGTATTCTCACCTGTGATAGTTACCATGGATTTAAACAAGAAGGTGAATGAGCACTTTAAGGGAGAAAGGTGAAATAAAAGAGGAACAGAAGTGACCAGGTTCCTGCTTCTCTGATGGACTTTGGAGGGTGGCAAGATAGAAAAAAAAAAAAAAGGAGTTTCACTAATAAGTTTTCAATTGTAATATTAAAACATACTGCAAAGAAAATGTAGAAGAATGCCAAGAGAGAATTATGGGACAATCTAAACGAAATCTCCTCTCTGGGGATTCAGAGAGGGTGTCCTTAAGGAAATCGTATTTAAGCTTAGCCCTAAAAGATGGGGGATGAGAATTTCACACAGTGAGAACAATATATGCAAAGACTCTGACTCTGAGTGCAATAAATAGCTATATAAGAGTGTTGTATGATAGAATGTCGTAAACAAAGAGGGTGGTAAAGGCAAAAGTTGTGAGGTGGCATGCAATGAGACTGATGAGCCATTGAAGTTTCCTAGTGGGTTAGTGAAATAATCAGAATTTTACCTTAAAAAAATCACTATGGCTCTATGTGGAGAGTGGACTGCAGGGATAAAAATGGTTGTTGGCAGATAAGTTAGGAAATTGTTTTATTTTCTTCAGGCAAAAAACATGCTTGGAATAGGCCAGTAGAATTAGAGATGAAGAAAATCAGAGAGAGATATAAAAAAAGTTATTTATAAAAATCACAGTATTTTATTATTGATTGTGGTGAATGAGGAAAAGAATACTCTTTCAGGCATGCCTCTTTCCAGGTTTTGGGCTTGAAAACTGCATGGGTGATGATTCCATTTCTTGTGACAGGGAGCACCAGGGGAAAAGCAGCTTTTGTGTGTGATAGGAACTTAAGTCGAGAACTCAAGAAAGATATGGACTGAAAATATATATTTAGAAGTCATAAGAGATATTGGAAGCTGTCTTTTACATCTTGGAAGAGTACTAACCAATATTTTGTTTATTCCATGAAATTCTTAAACCATACCATCATAGCCTTACTCCTGAGACAAAATACCAAAAATGTTCACTTTATTCTTAAAACATAGTAATGTTTTTCACTAAAAAATTGTGTTTTATGAATCTTATTTCTTGTTTTGCTGTTCATTTAACTGATTTTGGAAAATTATGAGAATCATTCATCTTTTCATCTTCTTTTGTATATCAGAAAGAAGGTTATAATCAAACTGGAGATACATAAATATTTGTTAATAATTATGAGTTATTGTTAGCTCTTTATGTACTTCAGAGAACACCATTATCATACTACATATAAAAAAACTGCTTATGGTAAATGAAGCAGAATACTCAATTTTAGTTAGGCATATGACCCACATTTCTATTTTATACCAAAACTTTTATCCTAAAGTGTGGTTCTAAAATGTGACACTTTACCTCCTTTATATGTCTTTAATGAATCTTCTCATAATAAAAGTTAAATTATGTTTCATTTAGAAACATCATTATCTTTTAAGAATTGGTAAATATGTTTTCATTTCCTAGTAGTAAATATTTGAGGAAAGAACATATATTTTTACCAGGTTGATACAGGTGGAATTATCTCACTTTTTACAAAATAGTCATAAAATACTGAACATATGCTACATTTTAATAAATTGAGTCATTTTGGATGACAATATTGGTATTACTTGTTTGTTTATTCAAGTTCCGGAACAAGGAAATAAAGGGTAAGCATAGGATTTATTTAAAATATCCATTTAAAATGTAGCTTTTATTTCTTTACTTTCTAAAATGTTCAAGGGTTGATTATTTTTTGTTGTATTTTAGTTTATTTTCCAAAATACTAATATGTGATTTTTATACATTATTTTTCTTTTTAAAACAAATACTTGACCAATACAAAATACAGAGATCTTCATTCTTCATATTTGAGAAAGTTATTTCTTATTTATTTTAACTTTTGAATAGTGAGGGTAAAAGTCAGAGGTCCAGCCGAAAAGAGATGGCACCCTCAAATTAGGACAATTTAAGTAAGGTTGAATAACGTGGCTATTTAAAATGCGGGCAGGGTATAAGGAATCCCAAAGTATAAGGCAGTACTTCAGGTCTGTTACCACCCAACACCCAAAGGGAAACAAGGGTAGGAAGAAGAGAGACCTGTAGAGGGTACTGCTTTGCCTAGTGACCCAGTCAACTTGGGTAACTGCAGAGAGAGAGCCTGGGAATGAAGACCTGAACTTCACTTTCCTATCTCACTCTGGAGCACCCTATTGGCATAACCCAATCAGTAGCCAGAGGCAAGAGAGCCTATTGATGTAGTCCATTACCTAAATGGAGAGCAAGGTAGAGAAAGGTAGAGAGTAAGTTTCACAGGGACAAAAGGAAGAAATCTGAAACAGTGGTTGTGCACCACAGAATGAAGAATGAGAAGTATGAAAGGTAGTGCTAAATTTTTTTCAGCCAAGGCTGGGGCAGAGAGTTTGGGCCGTAAATGCTTCCTCCTAGTGAAGCACAAGTAGCTTTAGAATTGGTTGGCAGGGGGCAGAATATGGAAACATGGGAAGAGTTGCAGTTAATTCACCCAGATTGAACTCTGTCAACTGGCCAAAGATCCTTAGTCTAATGGATGCACAGGGAAAAAAGTTACCCCTGAACCTAGCAAACATTCTTTACAGCTAATAATAATGATTTTTCATGATATCATTGCTATTTGCTTGCAGGATTGTATCAGACAAACAACGTTCTCTGGCCGTGGGTGTGACCTTTGTGATTTTGAGAATATTTGGTATGGACTTTTGGCAATCTATTATTACATTGAATTGAATTGTTTCTCTTTTGATTTATACATGTGTCAACATGTATATCTAGAATTTCAAATGAATAATTATGATAAACTGACACAAAACAAGTGAATGGGGGAGCTGCTTTACAGAATTTAGGAGACAAAACTTAGTGTAAAAAAGATAATACTTGGGGCTTCCCTGGTGGCGCAGTGGTTGAGAATCCACCTGCCGATGCAGGGGACATGGGTTCATTCCCCGGTCCGGGAAGATCCCACATGCCGTGGAGCGGCTGGGCCCGTGAGCCATGGCCACTGAGCCTGCGCGTCTGGAGCCTGTGCTCCGCAACGGGAGAGGCCACAACAGTGAGAGGCCTGCGTACCGCAAAATAATAATAATACTGTAAAGCCTATCCTGTCATATAAAATATGCATTAATATTATATTCAGTTAGAAGAGAATCTTTTTGATCAGATATATTCTTCAAGCTTACACAAGTGGTTTGGTAAGCTGAAACAAAGCACATATAAGCATAGAAACTATATTTTACATTACTTGCATGTTTGAGAAGTCATTAACCTAGACTAGTGCTTTAAAAATTTCTCATTACCAAAGACACTGAATCTGATATTTTAAAAGATTTATATCCAAAGAACAAATTGGTTTTGCTGAGGGTGATGCACTGTGTACTTCAGGCTTTCTTATGCAAAAAATAGCTTTCAAATCCACATTATGACTATATTAGGAGCTCTGATTCAAGAAGTTGATTAAAATTATTGGTGGGGTAAGGAAACAAGATTGGACTGGATTGAAGACTGAAAGCCATATGATAAATGGAGTCGAGAATGTAGAAAAATTTAAGTGTGGCTCTAATGGGGATCAGAGAAATTGTTCTATAGCTAGATGAATATGCAGGGTTTAAATTAGCTTTTTTAATTGAGAAAAATTAGAGCATATTTTTATGGTCAGAAGTGATCCAGAGGATAAGGATGGGTTCTTAATGGAGGAGGGAGCATAAGAAACAGCAAGTGCACAGTTTCCTACCTCAGAAAGGAAGCCAGTGAGGCTGAGGCATTTTTGAATGGGAGAGGGTGGAATAAGGTGATGATATTTTAGATACAACTGTCTCTAGATCTTTCAGGGTTTTGCCATCAGAGAATTTAAGCAGAGGGTAGATATTATCTGATTTACATTTAAAAGATAACTCTGCTGCTGGAGGGAGAAATATTTATCAAAGATAAATGCGGAGGAAAAGAAAAAGGAGGCTTTTGCTGAAGTCTAAGTCAGAGTTATATTAAATTGGATTCTGGGAGTTGTAATGAAAAAGAGAAATCAACTTATCCAAGGTGTATTTGGAGTTAGTGTTACAGTGGTTTATCATGGATTAGAAAAAATATGGTGGGAAATAGAAAAAAATGAGTAGTAGGCCTAGGTTTTTCACTTTGAACACTTATAAACAGAGTAACAGCACTCACTGAGACTGGGAAATCTGGTGATGGTCAGTGGTCTTTGACAGGAATCAAAAAGTCATGATGCATGAGCACTCCGATAATTTCTTAAGGAAGATGGTCAATCACTAGATATGTGAGTTCTGAAAACCCAGTTCTAATGCCTTTGGAGTGGCATTTATTTATTTATTTAATTTTATTTTTATGACTGCATTCACTTTTACCTGAAAGCAATACTGTTGCTGAGGAAGTGTCTCTGTGAGTATATAGAGATTTCCCTCAGGCAGCACACAACTATTCCTTTGCATATGAGGTCTTCTGAAGCTAGGGCTGCTACAAACATGCCAAAGCATTTACATTTTCAGTTATTTTCACAATGTCTTGATACATAACAGGCATACACTGCATTTCAAAACTAAATTTTCAGTCATTGAAAATTTCACAATTTGAAATCTTAGGAGATATATTGAGTTCACAAAATCAATATTTAGTATCTCTGTTTTAAATACTTTCTCCTAAGTTTTTCATTTAGAAATTAACAAAAATGTTGAGATGTCAACTAAATAACAACATGCATATCATTCTAAGAAGATGAAAATCTGCTAGCTTTTTTTATATCTACAGGGATAGGGATTTTCGAAAACACTCAATTACATTTTCAGTTTTTAACAATCCCATTGATAAGCAACTTCTTAGATAACTGTAAATGATATGTTTACAGTGATGATGACTAAATATATAAGTTTACGTTTAGGATTAAAATCATTCTGATCCCAACCTACAGTGTTTTCATGGTGAATTTACAATCATTGTGTTTTTCATAGGGACTATACCTGGACCAGTAATTTTTAAAATAGTAGGAGAAACTTCTTGCATCCTTCGGGATACTGAGCACTGTGGAAGCATTGGAAGTTGTTGGATCTATAACAAGACAAAAATGGCCTACCTGTTGGCAGGAGTATGTAAGTGATATCTATTGAAGAATATTGAGAAGTAAAATTGTTTTTATTTATTTATTTAAAAAATTTTAACATCTTTATTGGAGTATAATTGCTTTACAATGGTGTGTTAGTTTCTGCTTTATAACAAAGTGAATCAGCTATACATATACATATATCCCCATATCTCTTCCCTCTTGCGTCTCCCTCCCTCCCACCCTCCCTATCCCACCCCTTTAGGTGGTCACAAAGCACCGAGCTGATCTCCCTGTGCTATGCGGCTGCTTCCCACTAGCTATCAGTTTTACGTTTGGTAGTGTATCTATGTACATGCCACTCTCTCGCTTTGTCC
Organism: Lipotes vexillifer; assembly: GCF_000442215.2. Taxonomy (NCBI): domain Eukaryota; kingdom Metazoa; phylum Chordata; class Mammalia; order Artiodactyla; family Lipotidae; genus Lipotes; species Lipotes vexillifer. The sequence continues at coordinate 190,150 of NW_006782754.1, read as the reverse complement.
CAGCTTACCCTTCCCCCTCCCCTTGTCCTCAAGTCCATTCTCTGGTAGGTCTGCATCTTTATTCCAGTCCTGCCCCTAGGTTCTTCATGACCTTTTTTTTTTTTTTAGATTCCATATATATGTGTTAGCATACAGTGTTTGTTTTTCTCTTTCTGACTTACTTCACTCTGTATGACAGACTCTAGGTACAATTGTTTTTAAAAACTTATGGTTTAGAGTAAGTTATAGTCATAATAAACTAAGAACAAATGGATACTTTGATTATTAAAGAAGCATATATTATTATGTACAAAATATTTTAGAAACTAATTACTACAGAACTGATGTAAATATTTGAGACATTGCATTAACTACACAATTGTTTTATGTTATTGCTGAATAAAGGGTGATGATTAGCAGAATTTCAATTTGGGAAACAATTTTGTCTGTATAAATATACAACTAAGTTGCTTGACCTTATGGCCCTTTCCATTTCTGCAGTAAAAGAGATTGGATAATTTAAAAAAGAAATGTTACACCACTGAAAAGTATCAAAATACTCTTATCCCACTTAAATGTAAATTTCATATCGTCTCTTTGGTCAGTGATAAAACAGGGCCGACATATAGCAAACATTCAGTATTGTTGAATAAATAAGAGATATAGAAAATTGGGATGCTATAGTGATATGGTCAAAGTGTTGGGGAAAGTCTAGATATGCTTGTATTACTTCGGGAAATTCACTAGATCTTCTTGTGAAATGAAGATGTTGGACTACATAATTTCTGAAACCTTAATCAGCATTAACTTTCAGTGATTTTATTGTATAGATACTTCTGGTGTGCTATATATTTAAAAGTGTTTATATGTTTTGTGATTTTACTGAGTGGGTTCAGTAATTCAAAGAACCACATAATGATAGACTCTAGTATTTAACAGTAACAAATATCTGTTTGATAAACTGTATTCAGCAATGCCTTCTAAATCAGAAGTCAATTGTCCAGTGAGCTTATTAGTCAATACTGAACACTAAATAAATTTAAAAAAATTTTTAAAAGTCAAAAATGACATTTAAGAAGTCAAAATTAATTTCTCAGAGATAATTCAACAAAACTAGGCATTATTCTTAAGAAAGTCTGCTGGACCTTTTAGTTTTCATTTTAGATGTAATTGTAATATGCTTAGCTATTTTCAAACGTGGCATATAATTGAGAAAATTGATGAAGTATTAGAAATCCTACTAGAGAGCTACTAAAAGGGATAATGATAATACAGAACATAGAGAATTACAGTCAGAAAGGGCAAATACAGGAAACTGAAATAGGAATATGCATTTGCAGCAATTTAGTGTAAACCAGTATTTAAATTTTATTCCATGAGTCATTTGAATCAGAATCACTTGGAGTGCTTGCTAAAATATAAGTTCTGAGGTCTTTATTTAGAATACCAAGAATTAGTGGTAGGAATGTATATTTTTAATAAAGCACCTCAGGTGATTTTTATAACAGTAAACTTTGAAGACAGCTATGTGAGAGATCCTGGAGCTGCACTGTCCAATATGGTAGACATTACCCACACATAGCTATTTAAATTTAATTTAATGCAATTAAACATTCAGTCCTTCAGTATCAACAGCCAAATTTCACTTGCTTAATGGTCACATTTGACTGTTCTATGGGACAGTGCAGATGTAGAACACTGCCATTGTCACAGAAAGTTCTATGCATACCACTACTCTAGAGCAAGGCTTATTCAAGAGGGATGCATGAGCCCTAGGAGCCCACATTAAACTTCAGTATATTTTTGGAATCCTAAAATTCTGTTTGTACAATTGTATGTTTTCTATAAAGGAAGGCTGTGGCATTCATCAGATTCTCAAAAGTTTTATCAACTCAAAAAAGTTAATAAAAAATTTATCAGTCTATCAATCACCTGTGGAACCAGCACTCAAAAGAAGCTATAGAAATTTCTCCTATGCCCCTGGCTAGTCAATTTCCCTCCCCCACAGATAAACCCCTTTCATATTTCTATTAAAATATGTTGGTTTTGCCTGTTCTATAAATTATACAAATGGAATATAATACATGCTGGTGGGATTTTTCACCTGTCTTGCTTAATGTTATGCTTTTGGGAGATTCATCCATGCTATTCTATAGCAGTAGTTTGTGCTTTTTAAAAATTTCTGAGTATTGTTTCACTTTATGAATATGTTATAGCTTATTCATGCTCTTATTAATGGACATTTGGGTTGTTTGCAGTGTTCAGCTGTTATAAATAAATGTTTGAAGTATTGTATCATTACAAATAACTCAATAATGTTTCCTATTTTATCTTTGAAACCACTGTAATTGATAGTGTCAGATAACTGATATTGTTGCTGTAAAATATTTTTTACTTTAATGACCAGGGTTATTTTCATCCAAAGTTCAAGTACTTTTATATAATTCCTGTAATATATTAACTTTCCGAAACTTGAAAAATGAAAATGAATTTAAAAACTTACATAGTCAATTAATTTTTCTAAAATATTTCTGTTGGCATTTGGAAAATGATGAATATTTCAAGGAGTAAAGCTGTATGAAGTGGTTTAAAAAGGTTCCAGTTTCTGCTGATAATTAAGTTCTGAAAGTAGAAATATATTTTTATGTTTTAGAATTAATACATTCTGTGAAATAGTAACACACTTTGCATTTGTCTTGGGCTATTTGTTTAAGAAGTCTAAAAGGTTTTATAAGCATATTTTAAAAATTTCCTTTAAGTAACTTGACATGTTTATGACATTAATTGCATTCTACAATTGGAAAATTGGTACATTTATAGATGAAATATACTTACCTTTTCTTTGGTAAATGGCTGTTTCCACAAACATTTTTGCTCTAAATAAATTGACACATCTGATGGCTGTATTTTTTTCGAATTCAGGTTTTATTTGCAAAGTAGTTACTATCTTCTTCACTGCTATTGCATTTGGCCTATATAAATATTTACCACAGGAAAACAGTGACATCCTGCCTACAGTTGTGAAGAATCTAAAAGTTAAAAAAAAGGAAAGAACTGGATCATCATTATGTAAGAATTACACATTGTCAATCTATCAATGGGATATTATGAAATATTAATAAAATTTAAAATGATTTAGTGCAACTACATGTTTAATAATTGAATGTGATTCATGTGATCTTATAAGCTTTATTATATTTTGAGTATAAATATAATAATATAGTCTCTGTGTTTTGCACTTTTAAAAGATATTATAAGATACATATTTAATACTTTCAATAGAAAGGTAATACTTTGAAAGAAAAGCATGAAGTGGAAATGGGAAAATACACATAAATTAATTCTGACTGCAATGATATCGTATATATTAGTTATTGGTCTTTGGTTGTGTAGGCTTACTTAGGTTTCATATAGTTTATTCTTATTACTTTTCATTTGGGCTGTGGATATTTATTTCTCAATAATTTTTCAAAGTAATATTAGATGTGCCAGTCTAGTTCATATAATAAAAATTTATATGAAGGTCATATTTATTCTCCAAAAGGAGACATTTTAAAATTAACATTTATCTCTGTTAATGGAGAGGTTTCCTCAGAAAATTTTTCTGGTCAGTTGGCCAGTTTGCAATACATATTTTCATGCTTCTTTAATTTTAGTAGACATAAAATTCAATTTGATCATATACCTCTCTATTTTTACCTTGACTTGAATTTTATTGATAAAGACTACTGGTACCTAAGTTGATATCCATTTTTGTGTTTTAATATCTAATTTTATGATTAATCATAATTATTTCACTTAAATGTTCAAATTCGAATGCAGAAAATGTGTCAACCATTTGTGGAATTTTTCTTAAGCTTAAATGTGTTTCTATAGAAAAATTTTGACATAATTATTTCATACATGATTCTACATCTATCCAAATTATATAGCAATTTTCCAAATATTGAAATAAAGATCAAATTGTTCTGAAACAAAAACTTCTCTGCAGTGTTTCTTTTGTTCTCTTGGGAGAATGAATAACTGACAAAATTTCTTCTTTGTTATTCACATTAGTCAATGACCCTATGTGTAAGGACAGACATTGCCCTATTCATCTTGGCTGGTAGAGGGAAGTGTGAAGCAGGGAGTATTCATATCTTACTATATGTTTTTCTTACCTAACTTTAACATGCATTTATGAAAATCTATAAACCAGTCTTTATGTGAAACTCTACTTGACAGTTTGACTCTTCTCTGTTTGAACCAGCAGGATGGCAGAATATCTGAGGATCAGAGTGTGAAAACAGAATCTTTAAAGATTCTACAAGATCTGTTGCTGTGTCCTACTTTCAGAAAAGGGAAATCACATGTGACGTTTACCGAAGTATTAGAAATGTATCTGTGGTGATTTGTATTTTCATAATAAAATACATTCTTATAAAGCATTTCTCATATGTTTTCAATGTATGTAGGATTTTAAACATCAATGTACAATATAGGTTTATCTAGAATTAAAGATTAATAATTTTAGGTTATTTATATTCTTTCTTAATATTCTATTGTCTAAAAATATTATTTGAAAGTTTATGCAACTAGGAAATAAGGTAAAACAATAATATTTAGATCCAATTTGAAGGTGCTTATAATATATTTCTGTGTATATGTAAATATCTACATAAGTTTTTTTGGTTTTCTTGGAAAACAAACCAGCAAAGGTATAATAAAGATTAATAATTTGGAGAGTAGTGTTAAGACTTAAATTTGCGTATAACTTTCTGCTACAATAGACCATGTGTTTCTATGTCACAAACTATTATAGTTCATAGAGGATTGATAAATAGAGAAAATACAACCCAAAGTCACTGGTTAACACCAATTTAGCAGCTTTTGAAACAATCAGCGGAAGCTTTCTCACTACTAATGAGAAGACCTTAAGAAGAAGTCTTAAAAAAAAAAACAGCTAAAAATCCTATTGAAATACCTTCCTTTGGAGTCAGCTTTGAATGTTTTAATGCTAACAAGGATCATTACGCTTTCTACGTTAATGTATCTAGTGAAGCTGCAAGTGCAGATGAAGAAGCTGCAAAGACACTTCTAAGTATCAGATTTTAAATTTTTGATGAAACTGTTCTCTATTGAGAATTCATGCCCTCAAGGAGGTACATCTCAAAGGAGGGAGGTGAGCCCCCCAGCATTTAAACCTACAAAGGACTGAGTGACTGTGATGCTGGGTGAAAATGCTATGGAGCTTTAGTTGTGCTAAGATTTATTAAGATGTTTTTGTTTTCTTCGGATATATACCAAGAAGTGGAATTACTGGATTATATGGTAGTTCTATTTTTAGTTTTTTTTGAGAAACCTCCATACTGTTTTCCCAGGGGCTGCTCCAATTTACATTCCCACCAGCAGTGTATTAGAGTTCCCATTTATCCACATCCTCACCAACACTTGTTATTTGTAGACTTTTTGATGATAGCCATTCTGACAGGTGTGAGGTGATAGTTCATTGTGGTTTTGATTTGCATTTCTCTGGTGATTGTGATATTGAGTATCTTTTCATGTGCCTGTTGGCCATCTGTATGTCTTCTGTAGAAAAAATGTATATTCAGGTCTTCTGCCCATTTTTTAATCAGATTGTTTGGTTTTTTGATATTGAGTTGTATGAACTGATTATATATTTTGGATATTAACCCCTTATTGGCCATATCATTTGCAAATATTTTCTCCCATTCAGTAAGTTGTCAGGGGTTTTCTTTGCTGTGTAAAACCTTTTATGTTTAATTAGGTCTGAATAGCTTATCTTTTTCATTTTTTATTTTGGCTACATTGGGTCTTCTTTGCTGCGTGGGCTTTCTCTAGTTGCGGCGAGCGGGGGCTGCTCTTCATTGTGGTGCACGGGCTTCTCATTGCGGTGGCTTCTCTTGTTGCAGAACATAGGCTCTAGGCATGCAGGCTTCAGTAGTTGCTGCACGAAGGCCCTAGAGTGTGCGGGCTTCAGTACTTGCGGCGCATGGGCTTAGTTGCTCCACGGCATGTGGGATCTTCCCGGACCAGGGATAGAACCCGTGTCCCCTGCATTAGCAGGTGGATTCTTAACCACAGCGCCACCAGGGAAGTCCGAATAGCTTATTGTTTACTTTTGTTTATTTTGCCACAGGAGACAGATCCAAAAAAATATTGCTACGATTTATGTCAAAGAGTGTTCTGCCTGTTTTCTTCTAGGAGTTTTAAGATTTTAAGGCTCACTTTTAGGTCTTTAACCCATTTGAATTTACTTTTGTATGTGGTGTGATAAAATGTTCTAATTTCATTGTTTTATGTGTAGCTGTCAGGTTTTCCCAGCACCATCTATTGAAGAGACTATCTTTTATCCATTGTATATACGTGCCTCCTTTGTCATAGATTAATTGATCATAAGTGTTTGGGTTTATTTCTGGGCTCTGTATTCTGTTCCATTGTTCTGTGTGTCTGTTTTGTACCAGTACCATGGAGTTTTGGCTACTGTATCTCTGTGGTTTAGCCTGAAGTCAGGGAGCATGATACCTCCAGCTTCGTTATTTTTTTTCAAAATTGTTTTGGCTATTCTGGATCTGTCGTGGTTCCACATAAATTTTAGGATAATTTGTTCTAGTTCTGTGAAAAATGTGATGAATATTTTGTTAGGGATTGCATTAAATTTGTAGATTGCTTTGGGTAGTATGGGCATTTTAACAATATTAATTCTCCCAATCCAGGAACACAGGATATTTTTCTATTTCTTTGTATTAACTTCAATTTACCTTATCAGTGTTTTATTGTTTTCAGAGTATGGGTCTTCCACCTCTTTGGTTAAGTTTATTCCTAAGCATTTTAGTCTTTTTGATGCCATTTTAAGTGGGATTGTTTTCTTGCTTTCTCTTTCTGATAGTTCATAATTAGTGTATAGAAAAGCAAAAGATTTCTGTATATTAATCTTGTATCCTGCAACTTTACTGAATGCATTTATTAGTTCTAATAGTTTCTTCGTGCAGACTTTAGGGTTTTCTATATATAACATCTTGTCATATGCAAATAGTGACAGTTTTACTTCTTCCCTTCCAATTTGGATGCCTTTTATTTCTTTTTCTTGTCTGATTGCTGTGACTAGGACTTCCAGTATGATGTTAAATAGAGGTGGTGAGAATGAGCTTCCTTGTCTTATTCCTGATTTTAGAGGAAAACTTCCTGCTTTTCTTCTTTTCTCCAGTAAGTCTGATGTTAGCAGTGGGTTTGTCATAAATGGCCTTTAAAATGTTGAGATATATTCCCTCTATACCAACTTTTATGAGAGTTTATATCATGAATGGATGTTGAATTTTGTCAAATGCTTATCTTGTGTCTATTGATATGATCATGTGATTTCATCCTTTATTTAATTTTGATTTGCAGATATTGAACTATCCTAGCCTTCCTGGAATGAATCACACTTGATCATGGTGTATTATCTTGTTTATATATTGTTGAATCCAATTTGCTAATATTTTGTTGAGGATTTTTGCATCTATATTCATCAGAGATATTGGCCTTTAATTTTCTTCTTCTTCTTCTTCTTTTTTTCCAGTATCTTTGTCTGGTTTTGGTATCAGGGTAATGATGGCCTTGTAGAATGAATTTGAGAGTATTCCCTCCTCTTCAGTTTTTTGGAATAGTTTGAGAAGGATGGATATTAGCTCTTCTTTATATGTCTGGTAGAATGTCCCTGTAAAGCCATCCAGTCCTGGACTATTGCTTACTGGGAGTTTTTTTAATTAAAAATTCAATTTCACTACTTATGTTTGGTCAGTTCAGGTTGTCTATTTCTTCATGATTTGGTCTTGGAAGTTTGTATATTTCTAGAAATGTTTCCATGTCTTCTAGGTTGTCCAATGTATTTGCATATAACTTCTAGTAGTATTCTCTTGTGATTTTTTGAATCTTTGTGATATTGGTTGTTCATTCTCTTCCTTCACGTCTTATTTTGTTTATTTGGACCCACTTTCTTTTTTTCTTAATGAACCTAGCTAAAATACTATCCATTTTGTTTATCTTTTCAAAAAACTGGCTCTTGGTTTCACTGATCTTTTCTACTGTTTATTCTCAATTTTACTTATGTTCTTTCTGATCTTTATTAAGTCCTTCTTTCTGCTGACTTTGGGCTTTGTTTGCTCTTTTTTTTATAATTCCTTTAGATAATAGGTTAGGTTATTTATTTGAAATTTTTCTTGTTTCTTGAGGTAGGACTGTATTGCTATAAACTTCCCTCTTAGAACTGCTTTTGCTGTATACCATAGATTTTGGAAAGCTGTGTTTCCATTTTTATTTTTCTCAAAGTATTTTCTAATTTCCTCTTTGATTTCTTCATCGACCTATTCCTTTTTAGTAGCATGCTCTTTAGCCTCCACATGTTTATGTTTTCCATTTTTCTTCCTGTAACTTATTTCTAGTTTCATACCATTGTGGTTGGAAAAAATGCTTGATATATTTCTGTTCTCTTAAATTTGTTGAGACTTGTTTTGTAGCCTAGCAAGTAATCTATCTTAGGATAGACTAAGCTAAGAGAATTCAGCACCACCAAACCAGCTCTATAACAAATGCTAAAGGAACTTCTCTAAGTGGGAAACACAAGAGAAGAAAAGGACCTACAAAAACAAACTAAAACCCAAAATCTACCACTCTGATGGGGAATGTTGATAACAGAGGAGCCTCTGCATGTGTAGGACAGAGGACAGAGTTTATATGGGAAATCTCTCTGCATCCTCTTATTTATTTATTTACTTATTTTGCTATAAACCTAAAACACAGCTCTAAAAAATAAAGTCTATTATTAAAAAAAAAAACTTACTCTTGTCCCATCAGACTTTTTTTCCAGATAATTACCCATTTTTCCTTCTTTTCCTTCTGATATAACTCTCATAGCATTTAACTAAAGACACTTTTCTGCTTATTTCATGCTAGGTGTAGCTAGTTATCCCTTTATGTGTATGATTTTATCACTCCAAATAAATGTTACGCTCCTTGAGGGAAGGGATTTTTCTTCATTCTTCGGAATATTCTCTCTTCTGAATACATGCATACTTTGCTCTGTATATGGCTGAAAATAAAATATAAGAACAAGTTCATTTTGTAGAAAATGTTCAAAATGTATTTTTCCTTTCACTTTGCATCCAATATTCTATAATTTTTCTTTCATTCAGCAATACTGACATTATTATTCTATTTTTGATTAATGTACTTAAAACTTTTTGTTCTAAAAGCATTGGAAGCAACAGGGAGCGTTTATTTTAAGGAGAAATAAATTATAAGACTACCTAGGAAAACAGGATTCACTTGCTTCAGAAAGTGATACTGAAATGCATATGGCGATGTATTACTGAATTCATTTTTCTTCTTGTCTCTAAGACTAAAAGGAAAATATGTTGTGTTACTTTGTTCCTATGAATTGATGAAAGGAAGTTTTAACAGTTTTTTAAATGTAAATTGTTTTTTTTTCTTTTGACCGCACCACCTGGCACACAGGATTCTAGTTCCCCGACCAGGGATGGAACTCATGCCCTCTGCAGTGGAAGCTCGGAGTCTTAACCACTGGACTGCCAGGGAAGTGCCTTAAATGTAATTTTTATATAAAAGTCATTGCTTAACATAATAAGCAGTATGCCAAAGCTGCACATATGTTTCTCATATCCTACTTTGATAGGCAGAATGACAGCCCCTCAAAAATGTCCATGTCTTGTCTCTGGGGCCTGTCAGTATGTTAGAGTATGTGGCAAAGGAGAAGGTTGCAGATGGAATTAAAGTTCTAATCAGCTGATCTTAAAATAGATTATCCTGGATTATCCAGGTTAAATGTAATCATGAGAACTCTGAAATGTGGAAGAGGGAAGCAAAAGAGTCAGTGTCAGAATGGTGTGATGTGAGAAAAATACAACTGTCTACTTCTTGTTTCGAAGATAGAAGAAGGAAGGGGACCATGAGCCAAGGAATGCCAGCACTTTGATTGTAGTCCAGTGAGACCCATTTGGATTTCTGACCTTCAAAGACTAAGGTAATACATTTTCGTTGTTTTAAGTCACTAGTTTGTGGTAATTTGTTAAAACACCTATAGCAAATAAGTGTATCTATCATACTTGTCCTCATAAACGTATAGGAATGATACTGTCACAGAGATAATATTCATCAAATATTCTATTCCCTACCCTCACTTACATTTTCCAGTCCCCTTAAAGTTAGATGTTAGTTGTTCTGGCCAGTGAAATGTAAGCAGAAGTGAAATGGGTCACTTTCAGATCAGATTCTTTTCTACTGCCATGTCCATATGGTTTAGATGGTACAACTACAAGATGGCACCTCCTCAGTCAAACTGGGCCCCTGAGAGCCTATGTAAAGCACAGAAAACACTCTCAAATCCTCTTTGAACATGTAGTGGAGCTAGAAATAAATTTTTTTTATTACTTTAAGCCACCACAGTTGGAGTGGTAATTTGTTACTGCTGTTTGACATAGTTTATCCTAAAAAAAAAAATACAGATACTAAATATAACTTAGTAAAAATATTTCTGTCAGGAACTAAGTTTCTCTAATTTCTAGAGTTCTGGCTTAAAGATAGAACTTGCAGAATTTAGAAGACTTCATGGCTAACATTGCCCTTAGACTGTAACATCTCATCTATACTTTTAGCACACAAGATTTCCAATTCTAAGTTGTGCTCTCTGGCCAGTGACTGGAATGAAGACTGTGTGTCTTATTGAAGAGAGTCATATGTTCTTTACGGATTATGGTCAATAGCAGAGAAAGATGCAGTTATACAAATTAAAGAAGTTGTTTTATTTTTGCTCAGAGGTAATCCGTAATCCCACTTCCTCATGGAGGTGCCTGGGACAAGAGTCTACAGTAATGCCTGGAGAGGAGCCAGTATTTTTCTCAAAGAATTTTGAGCCTCTCATATGACTGAATAATACTTCTGTGGCAGTGAAGAGTTACCTGAGAACTAAAAGTTATGGTTTTACTTTAGCCGAGAGATTTTTAAAGGCAAGTTGTTGCTATTTGACCTAGTTAATTACAGAAGAACTTTAGTGTAAATCTGTTTTATAAATGAACCAAAGATGTCCCCTAGGTTGTTTATTTCGTCACAGCAGACTGTCCTGTTAGCTCAAAAGGTCATTGGTGCCAAAGTAAAATTTTTACACTTTGTTTTCAACATAGCCCAAATAAACAGAACTTAGTCATTTTGAGTCTGATTGCTTTGCATATCTTGTGAAGCTATGCCCAACATCTGCTGGCCATGGATAAAATAAACCCTATAGCTACAAAAGCAGAGCTGCTGCCGCCCTTTGGAACTCTCTGAACCAGATTCCCTACTGGTCTCCTGAATGACATCCCCTAGACATGTAAGCCCCCTCTCCCCTGGGAGTTCACTTGTCCCTCCATCCCCTTCTAGATAGTGCTTTAGGCTCCAAATACTATCATGCCATGAGGGACTTCCCCCACATGCAAACCTGTCAAAGTGTTGCTGAAATAATGCTCATATGTACAACAGCCACCTCATGGTCATATCTTTTCCCTTGTTCAGCCTTGAAATCCCTCAAACTCACTGCAGAATCTTACAGAATGTCTGATTTTGTCTGTCATTGCTGGGCTCACTAAATGTCAATTGCCAAAAGTACCTCCAAGTAGCTGTGAGAATTCACTAGTTAAATGGGATTACTTAATATTATCCATTTGTATTATGGTGAGTAATCACTCTCAAAAACTCATTGTTTTACTTTGACATTGCTAGATGTTAAAACCTATTTTTTTCTTAAATTTATTTGGCAATAAGCTCAGATGCTTTTTAAAACTTTATTTTGTTTTAGACCAATTTCATTAACAGAAATATAACTGCTACTGCAAGGGACCTTGTGAGCACATTATAATGCAGTGATTAAGATCATAGTCTTTGTCTCTGATAGAGCAGGGTTTGAATTCCAGTTTTGTCGCTTAATTATATAAATTTGGGCAAGTTACCTAACTTCTTTAAGCAACTTTTCTCTTTGCAAAAACAGGAATAATAATTGTATAGAACCATGGGTCTTAGTTATCTATTACTGTGTAATAAATTAATCTAAAATTTAATGGCTTAAAACATTTATCATCCAGTTTCTGTGGGTCAGGAATCTGGGTGCAGTTCACCTGGGATCTGTGGCTCAGGGTTTCCCAGGGCTGGAGTCAATGTGTCAGCTGTGGCTGCAGTCATCTCAAGTCTTACATCGAGAAGAACTTTCTTCCAAGTTCAATCATATGATAATCATACTGTTGTTGGCAGGATTCAGCTTCTCAAGGTATGTTGGACCAAGGGCCTCAGTGACTCCACCAGCTTTTGACCAGAAGTTTTTTGGCATGTGGGCCTCTCCGTGTGGCTCATATCATGAAACTCACTTCATCAGAGCAGCAAGGAGGAAGAGCCCAAGAGCAAGTGCAAGCCAGATGGAAGTTGCAGTGGTCTATAGCGTAGTCTCGGAATTGACAGCTCATCACTTAAAAAAAAAACAACTAAACTACAACTTTATTCAGATTTCAACAATTTTTCCACTCAGGATCCTATTCAGGGTTGTCATGTCTCCTTAATCTCTTTGATCTGTAATCATTCCTCAGTATTTCCTTGTGTTTCATGATCTTGACAATTTTTTGGAAGAACTTCTAATTATTTTGTTATTTTGTAGGACTGCCCCTCAATTTGGATTTGTTGGTATTTTCTCATGATTTTGTTGAGGTTTTACATTATTAGAAGGATAACACAAAAGTGATTTTCCCTTTCCATTGTATCATATCATGGGTACATGATGTCAGTATATATTGGCAGTGTTATTAACTTTGATAAATTGGTCAAGGTTGTATGCATCAGGCTTCACTTCAATGAAGTTACTATTTTTTTTTTTATCAACCCAGAACCACTACGAAAGGAGATGATATAATGGCATAAGTATCAGGAGGTAAGGTTCATTGGGAGTCATTTCAGAAGTTGCTCATCGTACTATGAAAGGTAAGGTAAGTAAATGTCCATCAACAGATGAATGAATAAAGAAGATGTGGTGTATATATATACACAATGGAATATTACTCAGCCATTAAGAATGAAATAATGCCATTTACAGCAACATGGATGGACCTGGAGATTATCATACTAAGTGAAGTAAGTCAGACAGAGAAAGACAAATATATGATATTGCTTATATGTGAAATCTAAATTAAAAAATGATACAAATGAACTTATTTACAAAACAGAAACACTCACAGACTTAGAGAACAAACTTATGGTTACCAGGGGGAAAGGGCATGGGGAGGGGAGGGATAAATTGGAAGTTTGGTATTGATAAGTACACACTACTATATTCAAAATAGATCACCAACAAGGACCTACTATATAGCACAAGGAACTTGGCTCAATATTCTATAATAACTTAAATGGGAAAAGAATTTGAAAAAGAATTGATACTTTTAGGGGTATAACTGAATCACTTTGCTGTATACCTGTAATTAACACATCATTGTTTATCAAGTATACTCCAATATAAAATAAAACTTAAAAAATAATAGTAATAATAAAAAAGGTAAGGTAAGGATACAGTTGTAAGTAAGGTAAGGATATTGTAGGTAAGGTAAGGATACAATAATGCACCTAAAGGACTTAGCATGTTACTGTATAAATGGTAGCTATCATAATGATAATTATGATAATTATTTTGTGGCTCTCTTTCAAATTGATTCATTTGACAAATGTTTATTGAATGCTTATAATGTTAGAAATGGAAATACAAAACTATTTGGTTTAGGGGAGAAATAATAATAAACAGGTAAAGAAAATATTTGTGAATTTTTTAAAAATAAATTTATTTATTTATTTATGGCTGAGTTGGGTCTTTGTTGCTGCGTGCAGGCTTTCTCTAGTTGCGGTGAGCGGGGGCTACTCTTCATTGCGGTGCGCAGGCTTCTCATTGCGGTGGCTTGTCTTGATGCGGAGCACGGGCTCTAGGCACACAGGCTTCAGTAGTTGTGGCACGAGGGCTCAGTAGTTGTGGCTTGCAGACTCTAGAGTGCAGCCTCAGTACTTGTGGAGCGTGGGCTTAGTTGCTCCGCAGCATGTGGGATCTTCCCGGACCAGGGCTCAACCCTGTGTCCCCTGCATTGGCAGGCAGATTCTTAACCACTGCGCCACCAGGGAAGCCCAATACTTGTGAATTTTGATGAATGATATAAGGAAAGCTATCAGGACAAGGTGATTGTGTGTGTGTGTGTGTGTGTGTGTGTGATGATTGTTTCAATCAAGATAGAGAAAGCCTACTTGATATGATACTTATGCTGAGATTGAATGTTGAGAAAATATCAGCTTTACAAGATCCTGAAAAGTAATATTGTAGGCAGAGAGATTAGCAAGTTCAAGGACAGTGAGGCAGAGAAGAGTTTGTCATGTGAAGGAAATAGGAGAACTTTATGACTAAAGTATACTGAGCAAGGGGTAAAGTGTTATAATGTTGGTGAGGTAAACAGGGGCTAAATTATATAGGACCTTGTAGGCTGTGGGAAAGATGTTATTTTATTCTAAGTATGATGGAAAGGATTGTAGTGTTTTATGAAAGGTAATGATAAAATCTTATTTTTAAGCTTTTATTCTAAATTTATATTTCTACAGATTATAGAAAACTTGCAGGAGTAGTGTACGGAAGTTCTGTATATGTGTGGTGAAAATTATAACAATGCCAGCTCTCTCTGATTGAATCTATTGTCTTCAAAACTTCTAAAATGGTATACTGGCCTTTACTTTTCTAGTATTCAAAGAAGACAACATTTCTGTACCTACTATATAAGGACAAGGAATCATTATAATTAGGTTATTTTCTCTTTAAATATTCAGATAATAAGTACAAAAATGTTTGGAGACTATTGAAATTATCTCTAGTGTTTAAGTTTGGGACAGTCATAAAATGGCATGTACTGACTGGTAGGAAACTATTTTTCAGATCAGTCTGGTGTCATTGCAAATATCCCGTGGGCAATTTTATTTTACTGTTTGAATTTCACCTTAGGATTTTTGCCTTTACTCTTGACATTTTTTTTTTTTTTGGCAAGGAAATATAATATAGGTACAAGTTTCTGAACCATGGACATTTTAAAGGAATGTGTAACTGATCCAAAACTTTGACACCAACAATGATGCTTGAATATTATGGCACATACATGGTAGTACCTAATTAACACTTGTGCCTACAGTATCTCCATGCTCATAGCATGCCATTCTTACTGATTTTTTATACTTGCTTTAGAAAGTGTTGCATGGCATTCATTCAATATACCTTTTATATTCAGGTTCATTATTTGGGAAAGTATTTGTTGGTGTACAATTATATGTGCTTTACTGTTTTATGACTCATCCCACTCCATGGATGACCTCAAAATTATGTAGTATTTCATCTGGCTTCTTTCTTGTTTTCCTCCCACCCACATCTCACAACTGAATCTTTCTTTGCTAACATGTACTTTGAATGCCTTTGACACAAATAGAAAACAAGAGTCGTGGTAAACAGCACACCAGAAGTCCAAGAAATCTATTGTCTATTCAGTCAAGGAGTGCTAAGAAAGGAAGGTGGTCACAACCAACAAACATCTTAGCTGGTGAGCTCATGAATGGTTCTAGTTAGAATAGAACACAGTCCATTTATTTGCCTGGCCAAGGCCTGGAAGTAAACATAAGATTGCTAGGTATGGGAACAGGATAAGGGGAAGAAATAAAAGTGGTTTAGTAGAAAGACGACAGAATTCTAAGTATGGTTATGACACTAAATAGATGTTAGATGAAACAAATTTTAATTAAGTTTATATTCTTATCAGTATTTTATGAAATTACTGGATTACTGAGTTTTAGCATAATTCAATTTCAGTTTTGGAAAGGGGTTCAGTGGTTGGCTAATCCAAATCTGTAGTATAAATGCCTCCCACAATACCCCTAATAACTGACCAGCTAGCTCCTTCAATGAAAAAGAATTCAGTACCTACTGAAGCAATCTATCCCATTTTGTATAGCTCTAATTCAATGGGTCTTAAACTTTTTTGTCTCAGGACCCATTTATACTGTTAGAACTAACTAAACATCACAAAGAGCTTTTTGTTTATATGGGGTATATCTATTGATAGTGATATTAAGAATTAAAATGAGGCATTTAAATAATTAGTTAATTTAAAATAGCAACAATAAGCCCATTAGATATTAGCATAAATGTTTTAAAATTTTAATAATTTTGAGCTAGGCACAGAAAAACTGCTACTACATGATCTCACTTATATGTGGAATTTTTACAAAAGTTTAATTCATGGGCTTCCCACGTGGCGCAGTGGTTGAGAGTCCGCCTGCCGATGTAGGGGACACGGGTTCGTGCCCGGGTCCGGGAAGATCCTACATGCCGCGGAGCGGCTGGGCCCATGAGCAGTGGCCGCTGAGCCTGCGCGTCCGGAGCCTGTGCTCCGCAATGGGAGAGGCCACAACAGTGAGAGGCCCGCGTACTGCAAA
>NW_006782754.1:157168-173365 GCF_000442215.2 Lipotes vexillifer | reverse complement strand
AAAAAAAAAAAAAAAAAAAAAGTTTAATTCATGGAGACAGAGAGTAGTATGGGACCAGGGACTGGAAGAGGTTGGGGAAAAGAGGAGATGCTGGCCAAAGAGTACAAACTTTCAGTTATAAGATGAATAAATTCTGGAGACCTAACCTACAGCATAGTGACCACAGCTAATAATAATGCATTGTATACTTGAAATTTGCTAAGAGAATAGATCTACAGTGTTCTCACACACAACACACACACACACACACACACACACACTAACTGTATAAGATGATGGGTTTGTTAGCTTGATTGTGTAATCATTTCACAATGTATATATATATATATATATATATATATATATATATATTAAGTATGTTGTACACCTTAAATATATATCTTTTTTTTTTTTTTTGCAGTACGCGGGCCTCTCACTGTTGTGGCCTCTCCCGTGGCGGAGCACAGGCTCTGGACGCGCAGGCTCAGCGGCCATGGCTCATGGGCCCAGCCACTCCACAGCATGTGGGATATTCCAGGACCGGGACACGAACCCATGTCCCCTGCATCGGCAGGCGGGCTCTCAACCACTGTGCCACCAGGGAAGCCCCTATACCATTTTTATTTATCAATCATACCTCAATAAAATTGAAAAAAATAATTATATTTAAAAAAAATTATAGTGAGAAGAATGAAATGGTTTTATCTCTTTTCGAATCTCTTTAATGTCTAGCTTAATAAGGGGTTCTTATGTCTTCTTTTTTGTGATATGGCATGTCAAGTAGCCTCTGGAAAACTTCACTGTTCACTTGCATGAAAATGGGGATCTAAATGACAAATAACATCCTAGTATTATTTAAATATAGTTGTGAACTAGCAGACCCCCTGAAAACGTCTCAGATTGTGCTGGGACTCCGGATCACATTTTTAGAACCATTGCTCCAATTATTTATACAGGATTTTCTTTATTTTGAGCTCATATTATCCTTCTACTTGAAAGGTCCTTGTACTAGTCTCAAGAACCGTAAAGAATAAGTGTGATCTCTGTTTCAAATGATCCCCTCACTCAAATATTTTATGACAGCTATTTGTTATCCCTGTATCTTTCCTTCAGGATAGACTTTCATAGTTCTTTCAACTAATTATCATGTGAAAATTTTCAATTTTCCACCTTAGTTATATTGGGTTGGCCAAAAAGTTCATTTGGGTTTTCTGAAACGTCTTCCGGAAAACCCCAAATGAACTTTTTGGCCAACCCAATATTATCCTTGGGCCTACTCCCATTAGTCAGTTGTTCTCTTCATGCATCAATTAGGGTTGAATACAATATTTCAGGATAGTCTGAATGGTGCAGAGAGAAAATCTTAACCTGGATTTCATACTTCAATTAATGTCTCAAATTAATACATATTTGATCCATGTTTTAACTAGCTGATGTTTAGTCAAATCTTTATTTTGCAATTTTTTTTTTTTTTTGCTGTACGCGGGCCTCTCACTGCTGCGGCCCCTCCCGTTGCGGAGCACAGGCTCCGGACGCGCAGGCTCAGCGGCCATGGCTCACGGGCCCAGCTGCTCCGTGGCACGCGGGATCCTCCCGGACCGGGGCACGAACTCGCATCCCCCGCATCGGCAGGCGGACTCTCAACCACTGCGCCACCAGGGAAGCCCTATTTTGCAATTTTGATTTAAGTGGATTTATAGAATTTTTTTAACCTATGACATCTTGTTAGATATGGATCATGGTTTTAGTTTGTGGATCCTGATGCTGTTATACAAAGTATTCATAATATTTTTGGCAGATATAATGCAACATGTTCACCAAATTGCTTTATTTTCCTCCTGGGCATACAGCACAACTACATACTGAGCTCCTGTTGCATCTAGGCATAGGACTGAGTTTTGATCAGTGGGATATAGGCAGAAGTGCCCTATGATCTGTTTCAGTGCTGGCTAGAAACATGCAGTGCAAAGGTGTACTCTCTCTCCAATTGACTTGTTGCAAAAAAAGACCTCAGAGAGAACAAAAAGTGGATGCCTGAGTCTATCATTTGAAGGAGACATTCCAGGAGAGCCTCCTGAAGAGGAAAATTCACACTGAACCTTCCATGAGCCAGAAAGAAACATTTATTGCTCTATGCTAATTGAATTGTTTGATAGCCTACATGTTCTCAGCTTCTATTAAAATTCTCTATGGTTGACATTAGTCTGTTATTCAATCACTGTTTTGCCATAGTCAATCGAAAAGGACTGTACTACCTCAACAATACTAAGAGTACTAACTGTAATGTCATTTACCCCATATTTATCATATCCACATGAATATAAGATAATTTTTGGTAGATGGTACGGTGAAATTTAGATAAATGATGAGTGATGCTGGCATCATAGAATAAGTTGGGATGTATTCCCTTATTTTTGATTTTCTGAATAGGTTTATGTAGAATTGGTATTAGTTCTCCCTTAAATGCTCAGGAGAATTCACTATGGAAGTCAATGGGCCTGAGGTTTTCTTTGTGGGAAGATTTTTAATTACAAATTCAATTTCTTTAATAGACCTAGGCTTGTTTAGAGTATCTATTTATTACCTCTTAAGAGTTCTTTTGTAATTTGTCTTACAGGTATTTTGTTCATTTAATCCAAATGTCAAAAGTTTTCGGCATAAGGTTTTTTATAACTGTATCCTTTTAATATCTGTAGAATCTGTAATATCACCTCTCTTGTTCCAGATATTGGTGATTTGTACCTTTCTTCTGGTCAGTTTGGCTAGAGATTTATCAATTTTCTTTATCTTCTAAAAAAAAATCAGTTTTGGTCTTATTAATTTCTCTATTGTTTTCCTGTTATCTATTTCATTAATTTCCTCTCTGGTCTTTATTAGTTCCTTTATTTACTTTGCATTTAACTTGTTCTTTATTTTTCAGTTTCTTATGGTAGAAAGAAAGAAACTGAAAAATAAAGTTTTTTTATATAAAAAATTAAAAAACTTGAAGTCACTGATTCGAGACCTTTCTTCTTTTTAATACAGGCATGTTATAAGCACTGCTTTACTAGCATCCTACAAATTCTGATGTTTTGTTTTTCATTCAGTTCAAAATACTTTCTTATTTTCCTTTTGATCTTGTTTTTTACCTATGGGTTATTTGAGCTGTGTTATTTGGTTTTCACACATTTGGAAATTTTCCAGATATCTTTGTTATTGATTTCTGATTCAATTCCATTGTGATCAGAGAACATATTTTGTATGACTTGAATCTTTTAAAAATTATTGAAACTTTTTTCATGGCTCAGGATCTGGTCTATTGTGATAAATGTTCCATGTGAACTTTGAAAGAATGTGTAGCCTACTGTTATTGGCAAGAGGTTCTATAAATTTCAATTAGGTTAAGTTTGTTGATAGTGTTGTTTAAGTCTGCAATACTCTTGATTTTCTATTTGTTCTATTAATTATTGAGAGCATAATTGAGAGCATATTAGTTATTCTGAGCATAATTGTGGATTTGTGTATTTTTCCTTGCAGTTCTATCAGTTTTTATTTCAGGCATTTTGATACTCTATTTTTGTGATTAATTATTTGAGATTCTTAAGTGCTGTTGATGAATTTACCCCGTTATCACTAAGAAATAACCTTTATCTCAGATAATATTTTTCACTGTGAAATCTATTTGCACTGTTATTCATGTATCCATTCAAGCTATCCTTTGATTATTATGGGCATAATATATCATTTTCAATCTTCTACTTTTAGCCTATTAGTGTTTATATTTAAAGTGTGTTTCTTGTAGGCAGTATTTAATTGGTTTTTGCTTTGTGTATCAGATCTGATCATCTTTTCCTTTTAATTGCAATGTTTATCCTATTTATATTTAGTGAGATTATTAATATAGTTAGGTGTAAATCATCACCTTGTTACTTGTTTTCTTTTTCTCTTATCTATTTTTGTTCCCTTTGATCTCTTTTCCTTCCTTCTTTTAGATTAATTGAATATTTTCTATGATTCCACTTTATTTTTTTTCTTGACTTTTTTATTGTTGTTGCTATTTAGGAGGCTGCTCTAGGGCTCATGGTGTAAGTCATTATCATATTTTACCTTTGACATGATATCACTTCACATATAAGACATTTACAATAGCATACTTCCATTTCTCTTTACCTGGTCTTTGCATTATTGCTGGCATACATTTTGCCTCTACACAACTTATGAATTCCACAATGCTTCTTTATTTTTGTTTAAACAGTGAATTACCTTTTAAAGAGACTGAAATAATTTTAAAAACATCACACATATTTCTCCATGGGTCTTGAGCTCCATCTCCTCATTTCTGGTGTTCTTTATTGTTTTGCATAAATCATTATGTTCACTTGTTATCATTTTCCTTTAGCCTGAAGGACTTCTATAACATGTGTGCAGGTGCTCTGGGTGATGAATTATTCCTCTCTCTTTTTTTTTTTAATGTCTGAAAGCTTCTTTATTTCACCTTCATGTTGTCTTACTGGCCACTGTCCCTCTACTCCCTTCAGATGGTTCTTTCCCTGGACTAGGATAGTTTCTTCCCATACATGTGCTCTCAGTATTCTGCTGAATACTAGAGGGAACCCTCTGCATATCAACTCTGTCCAGCTTTCTCCTCTCCAGTACTCTGTCCTGCACATTCTAGTTGTCTTGTACCTTCAGCTTTGTCTCCTCAACCCAAGAGAGTCTGATAGGTTTTCTATGGATCTCACATCCTGCCCCACGCTACCCACACCATCAGTTGAAAACTCTCTCAAGGCAATAAACTGCTCACCTAGTTTGTTTCCCATCTCTTTGAGATGATTGTCCTTCATTACCTGGTATCCAGTGTCTTGAAAACCTTTTTTTTTCCTTCATATATTTTTTCTTTTTTTCTTTTTCTTTTGGGTGTTTCAAGTTGAGGTTAAATCCAGTCTCTGTTACTCCATCCTGCCTGGAAGTGAAAGTCCCTTCACTGACTGTTCTTTTAATGCCAGTTTTTTGTATTCCATTTTTCATATTTAAAAACATTTGTCTTTATTTTACCATTGCCTCAGAAGTTTTTTACTTCTTATAGTTCTTCAATATTATTTTCTTTTTCTAGTCTAGCAAATTTTCATCTCCCCTGATAAGCTGGAGTATGGAGATCCTTGTACCTCTTCATCAAAGAATAGACAGTTGATTCTGTGAATTTTCTCTGATACTCACTTAAGCAATTCTCTATTTTCATATCTCTTTTGTAGAGTATAAAACATTTGTCTTTGTCCTATAGGAGCATACTCTGAGAGCTTTCACAAGTTGTAAAGTAGAAATGTAAACGTTTTGTTTTGTTTTACCTATGTCCACTGACTTGAACTTTGTTCATTAAAGCTCTTATTTACAAGTAAATTATTTTGCTAATTAATAGCAGCCTGCTAGCTCCCTCAGCCTCACACCAGACTTCTCCCAACTCCCAGTAAATTGTGAAAGGATTATTGTGAAAGAATTTATGAAAATTCCTCACTCACTGCTATTTCTTTATCTGTTATTGGCCTATTTTCTGCTTCTGACTGCATTGAGTTTTTGGGTGTATTTGACATTAATCTTGCTAGAAGCAGACTGCTGGAACAAATGAAATCGGTCTTGTATAGTTTTATAAATCTAAATTTTAGTAACCTTCATTATCTCCTTTCCTTTGTTAAGAAATGGATAGTGGTTAAACTGTGGATGTGATGGAACTATCAAGAGTGTCAGGATGTCTATTTCTCTATTCAGTGAAGATGGCATTTTGTTATGATTATGACATTGTGATTGTGTATATCCTCTAGAATCATAGCATGCTGAAGACTACTTCCAGACATCAAAATCAGACCTCAAGTAGAAAAGAAATATGTTTTAGAAATAATATCCTAATAACTAATTTACAGTAGGTTAATTTCTTCTAGTTTAAAGCATTTCTTGATATATAAATCAAATTATGCTTTCTTCACTATATCTACTGTTGTGATATTTGATCATAAGTATGCTTTTATAAAGTTCATAGTGTTTTGAGTGAATTATAATAACAATCACTTAGTGAAAAGCTTAACTTGGTACTATATGGTAAATTTTATACTAGTTGTTTATTTTTCACTTCCTACTGAGTTTGCTTTCTTATGGGATTATTGTATTAAATGTTTACATATTTTCTTTTTAAAAATTATGATCAGTCACGTTTATGGATGTATCTCTTAATTATTTATGCTTAGTATTACTAAAAGAAAAATGTAGGTGCATTTCTCCTAAATATAAATATATTTTTCTGTGAAACTGCAATTCAAAGCAGTATTTAAAAAATCTAGGGGCTTCCCTGGTGGCGGAGTGGTTGAGAGTCCTCCTGCCGATGCAGGGGACATGGGTTCGTGCCCCGGTCCGGGAAGATCCCACATGCCGCGGAGTGGCTGGGCCCGTGAGCCATGGCCGCTGAGCCTGCGCGTCTGGAGCCTGTGCTCCGCAACGGGAGAGGCCACAACAGTGAGAGGCCTGCGTACCGCAAAAAAAAAAAAAAATCTACTCAGCATTAAATTTTTTCTTAAGATATAATTTGTGTTTTTTTTAAGTTTTATGTATTTATTTTTGTTTGGTTGCAGCAGTTCTTGGTTGCTGCAGGGAAGCTCCTTAGTTGTGGCTCGCCAGCTCCTTAGTTGAAGCACATGGGCTCCTTACTTGCAGCAGGCAGGCTCCTTAGCTGTGGCATGCGAACTCTTAGTTGAGGCATGCATGTGGGATCTAGTTCCATGACCAGGGATCAAACCCGGGCCCCCTGCACTGGGAGCAGAATCTTATCCACTGCACCAATAGGGAAGTCCCTATATTTTGTTATTTTTTAATTATACATTTTCTAGAGCATTTAAAGTAAAGAATACTAGGAGGATCACTTAGATTGCTTCATTGCTTTTCTGCTTTTATTTAATTAATATAAGATATAGTGGTGTCAATAAATGTTTAATGTTGGGATTTTTTTTTTTTTCAATGCCTCGGTTCTTGCATTGTTCTCATTAGTAGCACCTACCATCCAGGCCTTTTTTTTTTTTTACATCTTTATTGGAGTATAATTGCTTTACAATGGTGTGTTAGTTTCTGCTTTATAACAAAGTGAAACAGTTATACATATACATATGTTCCCATATCTCTTCCCTCTTGCGTCTCCCTCCCTCCCACCCTCTCTATCCCACCCATCTAGGTGGTCACAAAGCACCGAGCTGATCTCCCTGTGCTATGTGGCTGCTTCCCACCAGCTATCTATTTTACGTTTGTTAGTATATATATGTCCATGCCACTCTCTCACTTTACCACAGCTTACCCTTCCCCCTCCCCATATCCTCAAGTCCATTCTCTAGTAGGTCTGTGTCTTTATTCCCGTCTTACCCCTAGGTTCTTCATGACATTTTCTTTTATGTAGATTCCATATATATGTGTTAGCATATGGTATTTGTCTTTCTCCTTCTGACTTACTGCACTCTGTATGACAGACTCTAGGTTCATCCACCTCACTACAAAAAACTCAATTTCGTTTCTTTTTATGGCTGAGTAATATTCCATTGTATGTATGTGCCACATCTTCTTTATCCATTCATCTGATGATGGACACTTAGGTTGTTTCCATCTCCGGGCTATTATAAATAGAGCTGAAATGAACATTCTGGTACATGACTCTTTTTGAATTATGGTTTTCTCAGGGTATATGTCCAGTAGTGGGATTGCTGGGTCATATGGTAGTTCTATTTGTAGTTTTTTAAGGAACCTCCATACTGTTCTCCATAGTGACTGTACCAATTCACATTCCCAATAGCAGTGCAAGAGGGTTCCCTTTTCACCACACCCTCTCCAGCATTTATTGTTTCTAGACTTTTTGAGGATGGCCATTCTGACCGGTGTGAGATGATATCTCATTGTAGTTTTGATTTGCATTTCTCTAATGATTAATGATGTTGACCATTCTTTCATGTGTTTGTTGGCAGTCTGTGTATCTTCTTTGGAGAAATGTCTATTTAGGTCTGCCCATTTTTGGATTGGGTTGTTAGTTGTTTTGATATTGAGCTGCATGAGCTGCTTGTAAATTTTGGAGATTAATCCCTTGTCAATTGCTTCATTTGCAAATATTTTCTTCCATTCTGAGGGTTGTCTTTTGGTCTTGTTTATAGTTTCCTTTGCTGTGCAAAAGCTTTGAATTTTCATTGGGTCCCATTTGTTTATTTTTGGTTTTATTTCCATTTCTCTAGGAGGTGGGTCAAAAAGGATCTTGCTGTGATTTACGTCATAGAGTGTTCTGTCTATGTTTTCCTCTAAGAGTTTGATAGTTTCTGTCCTTACATTTAGGTCCTTAATCTATCTTGAGCTTATTTTTGTGTATGGTGTTAGGGAGTGTTCTAATCTCATACTTTTACATGTACCTGTCCAGTTTTCCCAGCACCACTTATTGAAGAGGCTGTCCTTTCTCCACTGTACACTCCTGCCCCCTTTATGAAAGATAAGGTGACCATATGTGCGTGGGTTTATCTCTGGGCTTTCTGACCTGTTCCATTGATCTATATTTCTGTTTTTGTGCCAGTACCATACTGTCTTGATTACTGTAGCTTTGTAGTATAGTCTGAAGTCAGGGAGCCTGATTCCTCCAGCTCTGTTTTTCGTTCTCAAGATTGCTTTGGCTATTCGGGGTCTTTTGTGTTTCCATACAAATTGTGAAATGTTTTGTTCTCGTTCTGTGAAAAATGCCAGTGGTACTTTGATAGGGATTGCATTGAATGTGTAGATTGCTTTGGTAGTAGAGTCATTTTCACAATGTTGATTCTTCCAATCCAAGAATATGGTATATCTCTCCATCTATTTGTATCATCTTTAATTTCTTTCATCAGTGTCTTATAATTTTTTGAATACAGGTCTTTTGTCTCTTTAGGTAGGTTTATTCCTAGATATTTTATTCTTTGTGTTGCAATGGTAAATGGGAGAGTTTTCTTGATTTCACTTTCAGATTTTTCATCATTAGTGTATAGGAATGGCAGAGATTTCTGTGCATTAATTTTGTATCCTGCTACTTTAACAAATTCATTAATCAGCTCTAGTACTTTCCTGGTAGCATCTTTAGGATTCTCTATGTATAGTATCATGTCATCTGCAAACAGTGACAGCTTTACTTCTTCTTTTCTGATTTGGATTCCTTTTATTTCCTTTTCTTCTGTGATTGCTGTGGCTATAACTTCCAAATCTATGTTGAATAAGAGTGGTGAGAGTGGGCAACCTTGTCTTGTTCCTGATCTTAGAGGAAATGCTTTCAGTTTTTCACCATTGAGGACGATGTTGGCTGTGGGTTTGTCATTTATGGCCTTTATTATGTTGAGGAAAGTTCCCTCTATGCCTACTTTCTGCAGGGTTTTTATCATAAATGGGTGTTGAATTTTGTCAAAAGCTTTCTCTGCATCTATTGAGGTGATCATATAGTTTTTCTTCTTCAATTTGTTAATATGGTGTATCATGTTGATTGATTTGCATATATTGAAGAATCCTTGCATTACTGGAATAAACCCTGCTTGATCACAGTGTATGATCCTTTTAATGTGCTGTTGGATTCTGTTTGCTAGTATTTTGTTGAGGATTTTTGCATCTATGTTCATCAGTGATATTGGCCTGTAGTTTTCTTTCTTTGTGACATCCTTGTCTGGTTTTGGTATCAAGGTGATGGTGGCCTCGTAGAATGAGTTTGGGAGTGTTCCTCCCTCTGCTATATTTTGGAAGAGTTTGAGAAGGATAGGTGTTAGCTCTTCTCTAAATGTTTGATAGAATTCGCCTGTGAAGCCATCTGGTCCTGGGCTTTTGTTTGTTGGAAGATTTTTAATCACAGTTTCAATTTCAGTGCTTGTGATTGGTCTGTTCATATTTTCTATTTCTTCCTGATTCAGTCTTGGCAGTTTGTGCATTTCTAAGAATTTGTCCATTTCTTCCAGATTGTCCATTTTATTGGCATAGAGTTGCTTGTAGTAATCCCTCATGATTTTTTTTATTTCTGCAGTGTCAGTTGTTACTTCTCCTTTTTCATTTCTAATTCTATTGATTTGAGTCTTCTCCCTTTTTTTCTTGATGAGTCTGGCTAATGGTTTATCAATTTTGTTTATCTTCTCAAAGAACCAGCTTTTAGTTTTATTGATCTTTGCTATTGTTTCCTTCATTTCTTTTTCATTTATTTCTGATCTGATTTTTATGATTTCTTTCCTTCTGCTAACTCTGGGGTTTTTTTGTTCTTCTTTCTTCTAATTGCTTTAGGTGCAAGGTGAGGTTGTTTATTTGAGATGTTTCCTGTTTCTTAAGGTAGGATTGTATTGCAAAAACTTCCGTCTTAGAACTGCTTTTGCTGCATCCCATAGGTTTTGGGTCGTTGTGTTTCCATTGTCATTTGTTTGTAGGTCTTCTCTGATTTCCTTTTTGATTTCTTCAGTGATCACTTCGTTATTAAGTAGTGTATTGTTTAGCCTCCATGTGTGTGTATTTTTTACAGACCTTTTCCTGTAATTGATATCTAGTCTCATAACGTTGTGGTCGCAAAAGATACTTGATACAATTTCAATTTTCTTAAATTTACCAAGGCTTGATTTGT
The DNA here is from genome assembly GCF_000442215.2 of Lipotes vexillifer. Lineage (NCBI taxonomy): Eukaryota > Metazoa > Chordata > Mammalia > Artiodactyla > Lipotidae > Lipotes > Lipotes vexillifer. The sequence continues at coordinate 162,792 of NW_006782754.1, read as the reverse complement.
GACCCAAGATATGATCTATCCTGGAGAATGTTCCATGAGCACTTGAGAAAAATGTGTATTCTGTTGTTTTTGGATGGAATGTCCTATAAATATCAATTAAGTCCGTCTTGTTTAATGTGTCATTTAAAGCTTGCATTTCCTCATTTATTTTCATTTTGGATGATCTGTCCATTGGTGAAAGTGGGGTGTTAAAGTCCCCTAGTATGAATGTGTTACTGTCAATTTCCCCTTTTATGGCTGTTAGTATTTGCCTTATGTATTGAGGTGCTCCTATGTTGGGTGCATAAATATTTACAATTGTTATATCTTCTTGGATCGATCCCTTGATCATTATGTAGTGTCCTTCTTTGTCTCTTCTAATAGTCTTTATTTTAAAGTCTACTTTGTCTGATATGGGAATTGCTACTCCAGCTTTCTTTTGGTTTCCATTTGCATGGAATATATTTTTCCATCCCCTTACTTTCAGTCTGTATATGTCTCTAGGTCTGAAGTGTGTCTCTTGTAGACAGCATATATATGGGTCTTGTTTTTGTATCCATTCAGCCAGTCTGTGTCTTTTTGTGGGAGCAATTAATCCATTTACATTTAAGGTAATTATCGATATGTATGTTCCTATTCCCATTTTCTTAATTGTTTTGTGTTTGTTACTGTAGGTCTTTTCCTTCTCTTGTGTTTCTTGCCTAGAGAAGTTCCTTTAGCATTTGTTGTAAAGCTGGTTTGGTGGTGCTGAACTCTCTCAGCTTTTGCTTGTCTGTAAAGATTTTAATTTCTCCATCAAATCTGAATGAGATCCTTGCTGGGTAGAGTAATCATGGTTGTAGGTTCTTCTCCTTCATCACTTTAAATATGTCCTGCCACTCCCTTCTGGCTTGCAAAGTTTCTGCTGAAAGATCAGCTGTTAACCTTATGGGATTCCCATGTGTGTTAGTTGTTGTTTATCCCTTGCTGCTTTTAATATGTTTTCTTTGTATTTACTTTTTGACAGTTTGATTAATATGTGTCTTGGCGTGTTTCTCCTTGGTTTTATCCTTTATGGGACTCTCTGTGCTTCCTGGACTTGATTAACGATTTCCTTTCCCATATTAGGGAAGTTTTCAACTATAGTCTCTTCAAATATTTTCTCAGTCCGTTTCTTTTTCTCTTCTTCTTCTGGAACCCCTATAATTCGAATGTTGGTGCGTTTAATGTTGTCCCAGAGGTCTCTGAGACTGTCCTCAGTTCTTTTCATTCTTTTTTCTTTATTCTGCTCTGCAGTAGTTATTTCCACTATTTTATCTTCCAGGTCACTTATCCGTTCTGCCTCAGTTATTCTGCTATTGATCCCATCTAGAGTATTTTTCATTTCATTTATTGTGTTGTTCATCATTGCTCGTTTCACCTTTAGTTCTTCTAGGTCCTTGTTAAATGTTTCTTGCATTTTCTCTATTCTATTTCCAACATTTTGGATCATCTTTACTATCATTATTCTGAATTCTTCTTCAGGTAGACTGCGTATTTCCTCTTCATTTGTTAGGTCTGGTGGATTTTTATCTTGCTCCTTCATCTGCTGTGTGTTTTTCTGTCTTCCCATTTTGCTTATCTTACTGTGTTTGGGTTCTCCTTTTTGCAGGCTGCAGGTTCGTAGTTCCCATTGTTTTTGGTGTCTGTCCCCAGTGGCTAAAGTTCATTCAGTGGGTTGTGTAGGCTTCCTGGTGGAGGGAACTAGTGCCTGTGTTCTGGTGGATGAGGCCAGATCTTGTGTTTCTGGTGGGCAGGTCCATGTCTGGTGGTGTGTTTTGGGCTGTCTGTGGACTTGTTATGATTTTAGGCAGCCTCTCTGCTAATGGGTTGTGTTGTGTTCCTGTTTTGCTAGTTGTTTGGCATATGGTGTCCAGCACTTTAGCTTGCTGGTCATTGAGTGATGCTGCGTGATGGTGTTGAGATGGAGATCTCTGGGAGATTTTCACCGTTTGATATTACCTCGAGCTTGGAGGTCTCTTGTTGACCAGTGTCCTGAAGTTGGCTCTCCCACCTCAGAGGCACAGCACTGAATCCTGGCTGGAGCACCAAGAGCCTTTCATCCACATGGCTCAGAATAAAAGGGAGAAAAAGTAGAAAGAAAGAAAGAGGATAAAATAAATTAAAATAAAGTAAGATAAAATAAAATAAAGTTATTAAAATAAAAAATAATTATTAAGAAAAAAATATTTTTTAAGTAAAAAAAACAAACAAACAAAAAAAACAGACGGATAGAACCCTAGGACAAATGGTGAAAGCAAAGCTATACAGACAAAATCTCACACAGAAGCATACACATACACACTCACAAAAAGAGGAAAAGGGGAAAAATAATAAATCTTGCTGTCAAAGTCCACCTCCTCAATTTGGGATCATTCGTTGTCTATTCATGTATTCCACAGATGCCGGGTACATCAAGTTGATTGTAGAGCTTTAATCCGCTGCTCCTGGGGCTGCTGGGAGAGATTTCCCTTTCTCTTCTTTGTTAGCACAGCTCCCGGGGCTCAGGTTTGGATTTGGCCCCGCCTCTGCGTGTAGGTCGCCGAAGGGCGTCTTTTCTTCCCTCAGACAGGACGGGGTTAAAGGAGCAGCTCACTCGGGGGCTCTGGCTCACTCAGGCCGGGGGGTAGGAGGGGTGTGTATGCAAGGCGAGCCTGTGGCGGCAGAGGCCAGAGGGACGTTGCACCAGCCTGGGGCGCACCATGTGTTCTCTCTGGGAAGTTGTCCCTGGATCCCGGGACCCTGGCAGTGGCGGGCTGCACAGCCTCCCCGGAAGGGAGGTGTAGATAGTGACCTGTGCTCACACACAGGCTTCTTGGTGGTGGCAGCAGCAGCCTTGGCGTCTCATGCCCGTCTCTGGGGTCCGTGCTGTTCGCCGCAGCTCGCAACTGTCTCTGGAGCTCCTTTAAGCAGCGCTTTTAATCCCCTCTCCTTGCGCACCAGAAAACAAAGAGGGTAGAAAAAGTCTCTTGCCTCTTTGGCAGTTCCAGACTTTTCCCCACACTCCCTCCCGGCTAGCCGTGGTGCACTAACCGCCTGCAGGCTGTGTTCATGCCGCCAACCCCAGTCCTCTCCTAATGTTGGGATTAAAAAAAATTTTTTTTCTGGTGTTGCTTCCTTCTTTTTTGTTTGTTATGCTTTGTTTTTTTCTTTAAAAATTTTTTTTATTGGAGTATTGTTGATTTACAATGTTGTGTTAGGTTCTGCTGTACAGCAAAGTGAATCAGTTATACATATATATATATATATATATCTACTCTTTTCCCATATAGGTCATTACAGAGTATTGAGAAGGGTTCCTGGACTATACAGTAGGTCCTTATTAGTTATCCATTTTATATATAGTATTGTGTATATGAATGCTGAAATTTTAAATTATCTCGAAAATATCTGCGTTTGACCATCTTTCTATTCAGGCTACCTCAGGATCCCTCCCATTTTAATATTCTATGAGCCTCATAGTGTTATACTGCTAAAGATTTCACATCAGTCCGAAACTGGAAGGGAACTAATAAGGAATTAAAAGCAAACAGAAAAGAATATGAAAAAATAAACAGGCATATAAGTACATTTTCACCCTATAGGCATACCTACTTGGAAGGCAAAAATATAATCCTTAGAATGCTTTTAAGCATGGAATCAGAGCAAGGGGGGTTGGTGGGATAGTCTTGGAAGCTTCTGTCATAGGTTCATCCAGTTCCTGATAGGGAAGACCTGCTGCACATCCCAGAAAATGAAATCCATAGGCAGGGACATCTGCTTCTGTGTACATTGATGGAGTTCTACTTTAAAATCTGGATACTGTTCTTTCTCCCATTCTCCACAGTTTAAAAATATAGCAAATGAAATTTGCTAAAAGAATACTTCCTGAGACTTAAGATGGTATTTTGACTATGCTCATTAGATTTACCCTAGGTTGAATGAAGAATTTTAAAATGACAATTTTCCACAGAATTATCACAGACAAGATCCATGAAGTTGTTTTGTTTTGTCTTTGTTGCAAACCTGAACTTAAGGGAACAGGAAAGTAGTGTTGATAATTATTACATGAAGACCAAGAAGTACTCAGCCCAAAGCAGTAGCGCTTTTGCTAATCTTTCAACAAAATTCTACTCTTCCTCACTCCAACAGTGGGGATTTCTCCTTAGACAGTATGGATTTAAGTGCATAAAGATTATGCTACTTTGATTTTGATAGTTTGAATTTGTTCATTCAAAGCTGCAAAATAGTCTTAAACCATGAATGTATTTACATCTCAACAAAGCAAACTTTGCTGATTGGTTAAATTAATTCATGTTTCATAGATAAAATGGTGAGCATATCTATTTACACATTTAAACATCACTGTAAGTTTATTTTTGTCAAAACTTTTTTCAATAGAAGGCCTAGGAGGATTACATACCAAGCCTAATTTGAATATCTGCCAAATCTGGGGGATTCAGAGCAGCATTAGTCTTCTAAATCTCATCAGTACGAGATAAATAGGAGTCTTGATCTCTCAGAATTGCTATGCAATAATCCTAACCACAAAGACAGGCTGTAACAATTATAAGAGAGAAAATGCAAAGTCCAGGGAAGATACCTAACTGAGAGAACTAAGTTCAAATCCTTAATAAGTTTGGCTATTTATTAGCTATGTGACATTGGAAGAGTCGCTAATCCTCTCTGGAATGTAGTTTCTTTAATATGTAAAATGAAGATGATAATAGATACTGCTCTTGTAAGGATTAATAATGGGATATATAGCAGACATTTAAAAAATGTTAGTTCCTACTTCTGCTCTTTCCTTAGGTTCTAGGCCAGTCTAGACCTTTTTTGACTGTGAGGGAATAAAAAACAGAATGTATGTCTGTTCAAAATAAGATAAATGTTTTATATCTTAATCCCTCAACTCAGTAAAATAGGCGTATATAAGTGAAACAAAATTTTCACAAAATAGTATTGTGAAAATGTACTATGTCATGGACTGTGTATTTTTTTTCTTCTGAATTCTACTTTATTTCATTAAAAGGTAATAGTGTTTGGAAAACATTCCTCTAGGCCACTTTAAGTGAGCCTACTGTCTACAGTTATAAATAAAAACATCTTGTTTCAGGATGAGAGGTAAACTTTCCATCGCCATACTCTCTTCTCTGGGTTTAAGGCTACACTTGGATATGACCATCACATGCTACCAAATCATTGCTATTTGAGAGGCATTAGCACTGAATCTAGAAGTAGCTTCTTGGCCAGGCAACCAGCCAGGTGTTAAATGAGGACAGGAAGACTTGAAAACTATCTCTAGAACTTGATAGCATGATTAATTAATATTTAGTGAAGTACTCTAACTTTCGATGAAAGGACCCTTATAAATGAATAATAGTACTAACGTGCTGAAAATATCATATACTAATATAGTATCCAGTAATATCTGAGACCTCTATTAACTTTGCTAAAGGTAGTTCAGACATATTGTTTGAGAAGTTTTACAGCCAACAATTAGATTTGAGGAAGTAGGTTCCTTAACAATCTGCAGTCTTATGAAGCATAACAGCTTTGTGTATGTAGTCCTGATTACATAGCAAAAAGAGAATATTTGTGGTTTTTATTATGTTCCTTATTGGAATAAATAGTTCATTTAGGGAAAG
>NW_006782754.1:88413-157158 GCF_000442215.2 Lipotes vexillifer | reverse complement strand
AGGGAAAGATAAACGTTCCAAGACCGTGATATATAGTTTTAAAAATGTCTCTGTTTAAAATATATTACTTTGGGATGTATTAGTATATCTTCAGAATGGGACAGAGAATGGGTCCTTTGAAAATCTAATCATACCATGATCATGTCACTCCTTAGCTCCAAACCTTCCTATTTTAATCACAATAAAAGCTAAAGTCCTTATAATAGCCTACAGGGTCTGGCCCCAATCACTTCTCCCTCACCCCACCTGCACCCCTTTACCTGCCTTCAACTCCCACTGCTCTCCAACCATCTCATTCCACTGCAGTCCCACTACTTTCCCAATATACCAGGCTCCCTCCCTTAACTTTCTTCAGTTCTTTGCTCAAATATCACCTTCTCAGCGAGGCCTTCCCCGACCACCCTCTTTAAGATATTGCATCAAATTCTCCCCCTTCCCCTAACACACACGCACAGTTTCCAGCCTGTCCTTGCTTTACTTTTCTCCATAGCATTTGTAGAGATGCACTACATATTTATTACTTATCTTCTGTCTCCCATTAGAATGAAAGCACCATGAGGGTAGGACTGTTTGTCAGTTTTTGTGCACTATTGTACCCCCAGAACTTAGAACAGTGTTCGGCACTCAGGAAATAAATATGCTTTGGTGAATGAATGAAAGAATGAATTGTAACTACAATTAGCATAATGGTTTCAGTTCTTCAAAGTGTTTTTCTTATTTATTCCACAGGTAGAAATTATTTACACGACTATCACTATTGTTAATCTTAAGATAGGCAATGTACAGCAGAAAGAATATTATATATGTGGCTTTAAAGTTTCTGAGTTCCTATTCCTTCAGTTTTGGGGAAGTGAAAGCTAAAACAAGGGGTTCTGTCGTGATGCTAATGGCTGCGGTGTTGAAGGGCGGCTGGGGATTTCGTTTCTAGGGAGAGTTACAGGTGAAAGTCTTACCACGTTGCTCATGGAATCCAAACTATTGTGCCTGCGACTGCTTGATTCTTGGAGTCCAGACCTAGCCTGGTTTGGTAAGCAGAAAGGGAAAAAAACCGCCGGATTTGAACGATCTCCTGATGCAACTGTGTTTACAGCCTTCCCGGCAGCACCCAAGGGGAACTTTAGGGCCAGGAGACTCTCACAGCCTTTATTTGGTTCTCAGTCCCTGGGCTCTGGGAAGCAGTGAGGTGGGCTGAGGGCCCTCTCCCTTTCCCGTGGTGGCCGCCAGGCCGCACACCCACGCGACAGGTGAGGCGCGGCGGAGCGCCAACTACACAACCGCCGGGCCAGACGCCCGCGTTCTGCGCCGCAGGCGGCCGCGAGTTGGCGGAGGAGTGTCCCAGCGGCGGCGAGAGCCCCTGCAGACTGACGCCCGGCAGGCGGGAACTCTTCCCGCACGGGGGCGCTGCCACCTGCCCGGAGGAGGAGCCAGAGCGGGACTTAGTTTTCTGCGGCTCAGACGCACGGGAGTTTTCTGCGGCTCAGACGCACGGGAGCCCTAATCATGAAGGGCTGCAAAGGCATCGAGAACCCGGCTTTCGTCGCCTCCAGTCCAGACAGCCCGCGCCGTTTGTGTCCATCGCCCTCTTCCGTCGAGGTCTCTGTCTTGTCCGCCAATCCGCTGAGAGAGGGTTCGCAGCCGCAGGAGCCTCAGGAGCCCCAGAAGTCCCCGGAGCCACCTCTTTCTTCAGTAACTCCTCCTGGCTCCCAGGAGCGGTCCGGGCCAGAGTCACTGTCAGAGTATGAGGAGGGGCCCTGCGGGTGGGGCAACTTCCAACCCCAGTGTCTCCAGTGCTGCAACACGCCCCAGGGCTTTCTGTTTCACTACTGCCTTTTGGCCCTCACGCAAGGTAAGGTCCAGAGCCGGCTCGGGAGGGCGGTGGGCCTGCGCGGGGCGAGGGTGGCGCGGAGGGCCGGCGGGGAGGAGAGGGCAGGTGCGCCGCGAGCCCGAGGGGTCGACGCGCCGAGCTAGGTGGCCCCAGGCTTGGGACTTGGAAGCGCTCGCACCGACGTCAACCAGTGAGGTTCAGGAATCTACATTTTAGCTTCTCTTTTATGGAAACATTTAAAACTGGCCATGCAAGCTTTTTCTCTTTAGTGTTCTACTTCAGTCTAGAAGATTCGATTCCTACAAAGATGAGTGGAGCCTTCGTTCGGGAACCTTTTGCTGGGGGGTGGGGCGGGGGGAGATCCACTGTACGTTACAAAAACATACATTTTGCTAAATCCCCTTATTAAAAGGATTTTTTTTACGTTGTTTCTGGAAGAGAAGAATTAATAACTTTTTAGTTGAGGTAGGGTGGTTCTCGAAGGAGAAACTTGTTGAAAATATATGGTATCGGTTAGATCTAGGCATTCGTGTTTTGTGAGTATAGTTTGAGTGTATTGGATTCACACGTGGAGCCCAGTGAGTAAATCCGCAAAGGCTTCAGGCGTTGTTAACTGGTAAGGTTGTTTGTTTAAGGATCTCTTTTATATTCTCTTGGGAGTTACTGATAAAGTCCAGGTTTATACCCTAGGAGTTTGCAATCTAAGCCTGATTTGGAGGAGTGAGTAGTAGGGCAGAGGGACTCTGACTCTCCTCAAGGAAAGCATGCAGGGAATGAAAGAAATGGGAAGTTACACTAAGGTGACAAATTAAGGAGGGGGACATTAAAGTGCAGCATCTTCAAGGACATGCTGATGGTTAGCTAGAATTTGATGGTATGTAGATATTTTTTGGTCACTTGAGTCATAGTTTAAAAATATTTTGTAAAGAGGCAATCAAGGACTGATTGAAAGAAATCTAATCCAAAAAAAAAAAAAAATGGGGGGAGGAGGTGGGTTGAAATTGCTCTTTTTTAAGATTAACAGAAGACTATATCTAAATATATTCTTCCTGTTCTTATTCCTGCTCCACTGTCTTAAAGCAACTCAGTGTCCCTTGCACAGGTTAGGTGCTGAGTAAATATTTGTTGATTGTGAGTCTGCAGCTCTTCTACTAGGGACAGTTTTGTGCTAAAGAGTTACTTCCTTTTCCACCTTTCTTGTCCCCACCAAAGTTGGCCTTCTCTCAACATCTTGATCTCAGTTGTCCAAAATCAGTGATTGTGAAGCATCTTAGTGTCAAGGGAATGAAAAGTTCAAACAAATTGGGCACAAGTAAAAAATTCCTTGTCTTGTGTATTATCTTAAACGTATTCTGAAATTTCAGTATTATTCCAGAATATATCATTTTACATTTAATATAAAATATTGTTTAAAATTATTATCGAATATAATTGAAATTCTTAGAGAAATGTGTCAAGTTTAGCCTGGAGCTACTCTACCTAGAAATCTCCAATTTCAGAAGTATAATCTGAGATGAAAGTGACCCAGTAAGTTCTTATTTGGGTTTAAGTCTGAATGACTGAAAACATTATTATCGTGTTTTTCAAACAAGATCCTTGGGAAGACCATTTCCATGATATAGTAATAGGTGATTAATTGCTAAAAAGACCCAAAACTTGTCAAGTGAGTTTACTTAACCCAGCACTTCTCAAAGATAAACAGGATTTCTCTTAGCACTTAATTTCCTAATGTACCTCATAGCTTCATGCATTTACAATAGACATAGTATGCAATGTTTCATGAAATTTCTTTTTTTTAAAAGCAAAGTTCTTGGAACTTGTGTAGCATAGAATTCACATTGGGATCATAGGCTTAAAGTGCTGTATTTCCACAAGAGTTTGCAAATTTGCTTTCTTAGAAAATTTTTTACCATAAAAACAGTGAGTTCTAGTGACTGACTGTTAATCAGTATGGCAAGGGTGTCGGAAGGTTGATTTTAGATGGGAAATTTTCAAATTCTCAGACAACCTTATCTCCTTATAAATGTGTCATTCCTAGGTACCTTAGAAATTTTTTCTTAAAACATTAAGAATTATAAATTGGCTTATAGATTTATTAAACTGGCATAAAAGTAAAAATCATGTTAGGACTTTTAAAACTTATACAAATTTTCTTGAAATACATTCCTAGTTACAGTCTTGATAAAGCAAAATTTGAAGAGATTATAGAGGTCATGACTTGGATATACTCTTTCTATTAATTAATGAATGAAAACAATTCATGGCAGCCTCTTAAGTAAAAGGAATAATCAGTTAAAAACTTTGTAATTTGATCAGATGCTTTTTATTTTCACTTTATAGTAATGTTTAAACTTCTGTATATTTAATCTATATCCAAACAGGACATTTTCGTTGTCAGTCAAAATTGGATTTTCAGCTTTTCCTTGTTTATCTTGTACTCCTTCATCGTGGTTATAATGAGCAGATGAAGTATAATGGTTTTTTATTTTTCTTTTTTCTGTTACTTTGCCTATTATTTAGAATGCCAGTGGTGAAAATAAGACTTCAGTTTGTTATTTTTGCCCCAGGAACTTTTAAATGATAACTTTAAAGAGTGCTAGAAGAAAATAGAGGTTTGAGAACTCAATTTCACCTTTCTTAAGATTAAGTCAAGGATCTCATGTTATAAATATGTTTAAAGATTGAGTAATTTGAGCAGTTTTAGTATTTGACCTCTCAATCACCTCTACATTTTGTACTCTTCCAAGCGAGGTCCATGGGACTATGCTACACCTGGAACTCTCTAGCAAACCAGCCTCATGAGACTTTACCAGTCTTTTTGTCATTTAAAGAAAAATGAAGTTAGTTATAATTCAGTATGTGATAAGCATCAATTTTATTTAACATCTGAAAATTCACAAGTGTATAATTTAAAAGCGAGCTGATTTGTAAAGGAAATATGTTTGGCTTGCTTAGCTTTGAAACATTGAGATTTTAAAAATTGGTACATTTAAAATTATCAAAAGAAACAAACAATCAAATTTTAGTATGTCGTTAATAATCATAATCTATATGGTAAAGTTGTAATAATGCACTTAAATTTCCTCTTCTTTCTTTTAGGTATGGTGGTAAATGGCCTAGTAAATATTAGCATTTCCACTATTGAGAAGCGCTATGAATTGAAGAGTTCCCTGACAGGCTTGATATCATCAAGCTATGATATCGCATTCTGTTTGTTGTCTTTATTTGTATCATTCATTGGTGAAAGAGGACACAAACCAAGATGGCTTGCGTTTGCATCCTTTATGATAGGATTGGGAGCACTTGTATATTCATTGCCAAAATTTTTTAGTGGAAAATACCAATTCGGGTCCCTTTTTGAAGGTAAGTTTCTGTTGTGTTTTGCTTATTTTAAGAAGTAGTATGAAACTATGTTATACTGCAACTCTATATTGCAGCTCACTTGTATGGGTAAATAGGGTAAGGGCTAGTCTCTTCCACTGCTTACTGCTTTGTTATGATGTGAATTGTGTTAGGAGATTACTGAGACAGATTGCGCATTAATCATCCCTTCAGTGGTTCTCCAAGTTTTTAATCCTCTAATACTCATTCCCCATATTATACACAATCTTCCTCAGAAAAGACATGACTTGTTTTGGTTTGCAGGTGGTGTGACTTCACTGGGGTTCTAAGATCTAGTTTTTCCCTTTATGGTTTTATTTGCTGTGCCTATAGCTCTGCACCCTGGACATGTTAACTCCTGATTTGAGAAAGAGAGGTAAAACTTGTAGGAGTGGGGCTTTTCCTGAGAACTGAAACTAGCTTTACTTTTGACTCTAGTTTAGAGACACAGAACTTCATGAGTTACCTAAAGTGTTGCTCTGGTAGGTACATTATTTAAAGGCTCAGAAAGGAAGTTTGATTATTTATATTTCTTCCCTTTTTTTTCCTCCAAATAATCCTTTTTAATGGAAAAACAATTATGGTAGAGCCCAAGAAATGTGCTAATGAAAGTAGACCTTAATGTTTTTTGTCCTTCCTGAGACTTTTAATAGCAAGTATTGAAATAAAATCAGAGGGCTACAAAATCTGAAGTTTTGATAGGTTAGGTAAGTGAAGAAAAGGCTTATAGTAAGAAGAAAAGAGAACTGGGGCCTCCTGCACAATAGGCATTATTTTTTAAAAGTTAAGGTTGTTATATTTGTATTAATTTTGAAAATTCATATTAAAGTGTTAACATTTCCCTAAATCTATTTCCCAATTATAGAATGACAACAAATGGGAAAATATTTTCAATAACAAAGTATATATCATGTAGCACGGTTGTAGGGGTGCACTTATTTAGAAAGCAGACTTCATTTTGGAAATAAAAATAGAATATGCAAGCATATGGACCAAGAGAGGATGTTTTTAAAATGTGATACAGTTTGGAATGAATTGGATAAGGTGCATGTGTTATCAGTAGAAAGAACAGTTACGAGATTCTAGTATATTATCTAAGATTCCACAGGATTTTATCAGGCCAACTTCACATACTTTCTCTGGGGGTAGATTTGGGAAAAACATATGTAGGCTTTAGTATAATACCTTTGAAATCTTAATTTCAAAGAGGAAAGGGAAAAGCTGAATTTTAGTCTGTCACACAAGAAATACAAAACTGATTCTATGATAGCAAAAAAATATTGAGTCTATAGTATTTAGGTGTTGATCTTTGTACTGAATCTAATCCCTCATTTTTCCAGTTGATCAGATGCCCTGTTTGTTCTTAAAGTATACAGACTTTGTTAAAAAAGTCTTTGACTCTCTAAACTAAAACATAAACACCTAGTCCAGTGCAAAAGCCTGATTTGTCCTCAGCCATCTTCTTATTCTTCTCTTGCCATACATGTGTTGAGTTGCAGCCAGTCTGAATAATTTATATTTACTAAAGGGAAATGGCCACAAATTAAGGTGTGTTTGTGGCCAGAGATGAAGCCAAGAAGGTTGCTGAAGCCAGGTTATAAACTTTTAGTACATTATTGTATATTGTGCAAGTTTTCACCAAATTCATATTGATATTTTTCATTATTTTAGTTGAGGTAGATTAGGTAGAGGAATTGGCTGATCTGTAAAATTTTTACTCTAAAGTAAGGCTCATAATTTAAATAATAGTTTATCTGTGGCAAATAAAAGCAAAAACTCAGGTTGCCCTTACATTATTCTGCCATTCCTATGAGGAATATTTATTGATATGGACTATACATGATGCTGAAATAATAGCAGTGAAACTATTTCATGCCCTCTGGATTTTATATACTAGTGGGAAGAAATACAAAATAAACAAACAAGATAACTGAAGACTGAGGTGAGTGTATAACAGAACAAGTAGTGTGAAGTAATAGTGTACAAAAGGGAAAATTTGTGGGCAAGGAAATGCTGTTGTGATTGAAAACTGGATAATGAGGACCCAGCCAAGGAAGATTATATCCAGGCAGGAGAAAAAATGATCACGGGCTTTGGAGCAGGAAACAGCTTGGCTGGTTTTAGGAATTCACAGTTTTGGCCAGCATGATCAAAGCGAGGGAGAATGTGGCATGAGATGAATTTGAGAGTCAGGTAGACCCCAGTGTGAGGCATTTGGATTTTCCTTCAAGTGCAATGGGAATTCATGAGAGAGTTTTACACAGGGAGGTACATGATCTTATTGATGTTTTTAATTGATCATTTGGCTTCTGTTGTTCTGAGGGACAAGAGTAGATGGGAGGAAATCACCCAGGAGGTTTTTATTGTAGTTCAGGTGAGCAATAAAGGTGGTTGGGATGGGGTTGGTAGCAGTAGAGATCTAGAGGAGTGATTGATTTTCAGTGTATTTTATTTTTTTGTTTATTTATTTATTTATTAGTCATCCATTTTATACACATCAGTGTATACATGTCAATCCCAATCTCCCAATTCAGCACACCACCACACCACCACCCCCCTTGGTGGCCATACATTTGTTCTCTATATCTGTGTCTCAATTTCTGCCCTGCAAACCGGTTCATCTGTACCATTTTCTAGCTTCCACATATATGCATTAATATACGATATTTGATTTTCTCTTTCTGACTTACTTCACTCTGTACGACAGTCTCTAGATCCATCCACGTCTCTACAAATGACCCAATTTCGTTCCTTTTTACGGCTGAGTAATATTCCATTGTATATATGTACCACAACTTCTTTATCCATTCATCTGTTGATGCGCATTTAGGTTGCTTCCATGACCTGGCTATTGTAAATAGTGCTGCAATGAACATTGGGGTGCATGTGTCTTTTTGAATTATGATTTTTCTCTAGGTATATGCCCAGTAGTGCGATTGCTGGGTTGTATGGTAGTTCTATTTTTAGTTCTTTAAGGAACCTCCATACTGTTCTCCATAGTGGCTGTCTCAATTTACATTCCCACCAACAGTGCAAGAGGGTTCCCTTTTCTCCACACCCTCTCCAGCATTTGTTGTTTGTAGATTTTCTGATGATGGCCATTCTAACTGGTGTGAGGTGATACCTCATTGTAGTTTTGATTTTCATTTTGCTAATAATTAGTGTTGTTGAGCAGTTTTTCATGTGCTTCTTGGTCATCTGTATGTCTTCTTTGGAGAAATGTCTATTTAGGTCTTCTGCCCATTCTTGGATTGGGTTGTTTGTTTTTTTAATATTGAGCTGCATGAGCTGTTTATATATTTTGGAGATTAATCCTTTGTCTGATGATTCGTTTGCAAATATTTTCTCCCATTCTGAGGGTTGTCTTTTTGTCTTGTTTATGGTTTCCTTTGCTGTGCAAAAGCTTTGAAGTTTCATTAGGTCCCATTTGTTTATTTTTGTTTTTATTTCCATTACTCTAGGAGGTGGATTAAAAAATAACTTGCTGTGATTTATGTCAAAATATAAAACTCTAAGACTTTTATAGTGTCTGGTCTTACATTTAGGTCTCTAATCCATTTTAAGCTTATTTTTGTGTATGGTGTTAGGGAGTGTTCTAATCTCATACTTTTACATGTAGCTGTCCAGTTTTCCCAGCACCACTTATTGAAAAGACTGTTTTTTCTCCATTATATATCCTTGCCTCCTTTGTCATAGATTAGTTGACCATAGGTGCGTGGCTTTATCTCTAGGCTTTCTATCCTGTTCCATTGATCTATATTTCTGTTTTTGTGCCAGTACCATATTGTCTTCATTACTGTAGCTTTGTAGTATAGTCTGAAGTCAGGGAGTCTGATTCTTCCAGCTCCGTTTTTTTCCCTCAAGACTGCTTTGGCTATTTGGGGTCTTTTGTGTCTCCATACAAATTTTAAGATTGTTCTAGTTCTGTAAAAAATGCCATTGGTAATTTGATAGGGATTGCACTGAATCTGTAGATTGCTGTGGGTAGTATAGTCTTTTTCACACTATTGATTCTTCCAATCCAAGAACATGGTATATCTCTTCATCTGTTTGTATCATCTTTAATTTCTTTCATCAGTGTCTTATAGTTTTCTGCATACAGGCCTTTTGTCTCCCTAGGTAGGTTTATTCCTAGGTATTTATTCTTTTTGTTGCAGTGGTAAATGGGAGTGTTTTCTTAATCTGTGTTGAGTAATAGTGGTGAGAGTGGACATTCTTGTCTTGTTCCTGATCTTAGAGGAAATGCTTTCTCTTTTTCACCATTGAGAATGATGTTGGCTGTCTGTTTGTCGTATATGGCCTTTATTATGTTGAAGTAGGTTCCCTCTATGCCCACTTTCTGGAGAGTTTTTATCATAAATGGGTGTTGAATTTTGTCAAAAGCTTTTTCTGCATCTATTGAGATGATCATATGGTTTTTCTCCTTCAATTTGTTAATATGGTGTATCACATTGATTGATTTGCGTATATTGAAGAATCCTTGCATCCCTGGGATAAATCCCACTTGATCATGGTGTATGATCCTTTTAATGTGTTGTTGGATTCTGTTTGCTAGTATTTTGTTGAGGATTTTTGCATCTATATTCATCAGTGATATTGGTCTGTAATTTTCTTTTTTTGTAGTATCTTTTTCTGGTTTTGGTATCAGGGTGATGGTGGCCTCATAGCATGAGTTTGTGAGTTTTCCTTCCTCTGCAATTTTTTGGAAGAGTTTGAGAAAGATGGGTTGTTAGCTCTTATCTAAATGTTCGATAGAATTCACCTGTGAAGCCATCTGGTCCTGGACTTTTGTTTGTTGGAAGATTTTTAATCACAGTTTCAATTTCATTACTTGTGATGGGTCTGTTCATATTTTCTGTTTCTTCCTGGTTCAGTCTTGGAAGGTCATACCTTTCTAAGAATTTGTCCATTTCTTCCAGGTTGTCCATTTTACTGGCATAGAGTTGCTTGTAGTAGTCTCTTAGGATGCTTTGTATTTCTGTGGTGTCTGTTGTAACTTCTCCTTTTTCATTTCTAATTTTATTGATTTGAGTCCTCTCCCTCTTTTCCTTGATGAGTCTGGCTAATGGTTTATCAATTTTGTTTATCTTCTCAATGAACCAGCTTTTAGTTTTATTGATCTTTGCTATTGTTTTCTTTGTTTCTATTTCATTTATTTCTGCTCTGATCTTTATGATTTCTTTCCTTCTGTCCACTTTGGGTTTCAATGTATTTTAAAGGAAAAAGGGATGGGTCTTTCTAGTGGATTGATTGTGAAGAAGGGGTGACTCCTTCATATTTGGTTTGACCAACTGGAGCCATTTACTCTAATGTGGAAGACTGGGTTAGAACAGAAGTGGGAGTGGAAATCAAGAATTCAGGTTTGGACTTAAGTATGAACTGCGTACTGTATATCCAGTGTTGCAGTGTGTATTTTTGGACATGTATGTTTATGTAAATGTGCAAGTTGTTCTTTAGTCTTCATTCATTGAAATGAAAATACTGGTTTGAAGGGCTTCCTCATTCTAATTTTTGATAGATAATGTCACACTGACTTTTAGGAAGGAATATACCAGTTACTCTCCCACAGTCAATATATGAAAATGCCTGGTTGCTATTTTGAAATTTTTACATTATTTTTTATACTTGTCTGCTCAAGTGAATTAACCCATTTTGCATGTATGGGATTCTGTAACCAAAAATCTGAGTTATTTATCCAACTCTAAGGAGAATATAGAGGAAAACTGGAGATTTAAGTGAGAAAAGGAAAACAAATTAGTTGAAAGCTTTTTGTAAGTAAATTAGAAGCAGGGAAGTGTATAATCTTCTTAGGTAACATTACATAAATAACCTAAAGAGCATAACATTAAGAAATAATATTATTAATTGAAATCATACATGTAATTTAATTTGAAACTGACATTGAGAGAATTAACATATTCCCTTGTATGCTTTTTTTGTTGCTGTTGTTTTTTTGAACTTGAGGTAAACCAAACTCAGGCTCAGTTTGGATGAAATAATCTCTGTAAGAGGAGATTAAAATAATGTAATATAGTTTGTAAGTAGAAGAAAACAAAATATGAAATATGATAAGCATGTATAATTTCCACAGGTGTGAGAATTACACAGAAGGAGGTTAAGAGTTAGCAAAAAGGTAGAAAAATGTGTTTGGAATCAGCTTGAATTTTCTATTGTTCAATAAAAAATAAATTTAAGTAGGTTTGGGAAAGTATTTTCTTAACGGAAGTTTTAATGGACACATAAGGTTTACAGGTGATTATCTGTCTTTGAATGGAGATAACATTTATCAAAGAGAAGTTTTGCTTGTTATGGACAAACACAGGAAAAAGGAAGAATTAAATTTAACGGAGAAAAATGCTTCTAAGGGCTAATTTTGGTATGTGTTAACCTGAAGATAGAATAATGTCATAAAACATTTTCAAGTAAATCATATTTGCCACTCACTTTTGATATATTTTAATAGACCATTAACATAGCATGTCATATTTTAATATAACTTTTAAATATTTCTAAAAATGTAATAAATAAATAAATAAATCTTTACCACATAACATTTTGTTTTCATTCAAGCACTTTTTAATTTCCTTTGGATGAGTCAATTTAATGTTGGTAAACAAAATAATATTTTCTTCTCTTTGAAACTTTGTGACAGGGGCCATTAGTAAATAACAATACTTAGGAATTGTAGAGAAGTAATTACTAAATCCAGTAAAGCTCTTTTTCTTTATTGACCAATAGTTGGATAAATTTTCCTAAGTTGTATTATTTTCTTGTTTCTCTTTTTCACCCCTTTCTCTCAAAAGAATGTAGCTCTCAACACTTCCCTTTTGCTTCATCACTAAACTTCTATTATTTTAGAAATGGTATTTCAGGGAGAATTCTGCATTAAAGGATTATGGTTACACAGGCTGACTACCTAAAAATGTTGAACTAGGAAAATGATTAGAGTGGGACTCAAAGTCAGACTTAATTTTTAGTTACTGTTTTGTCTTTGTCTTGTATTCTTAAGGTTTTTTGTTTGTTTGTTTGTTTAATATGGAATGCTTGCCTAGATTGGAGAAGACATAGGGCCAAGAATCTTAGAGTTTTTCAACCACCAGTTCAATACAGGATGCTTTAATTTTGCTTGGCATCTGGGAAATATGTGTCCAGTTTAGTGTTTACTTATTTTGTAAAGTCAATTGTGGGCATACAGAAAAAGGTTTCTTTTCATTTCAGGATTATTGCTTTATATTTTCCTTTAAAATAGGAGTTTCACAACCATCATGAAATACTACATACCTTAATGTAGCCAGTTTTGTTGAAATTCAAATGACCTAACTTTTGAAATAGAGGAAACTCACTGAGAAAAATAAGTATGAAAGCATGTGTCAATGAGATGTTAGCACAAACTCTGTTCTGCCCACAGTTATAATTTGCAGATAGGTATAAATTTTAAAATGAGTGGCCTTGAACAAGAGAAAGTAACATCCCAACATTTCTCAAAATATGATCTGCCGAGCAGAGTTTCTGAAGGTATTAAGATATACAATGGAATATTACTCAGCCGTAAAAAGGAAGGAACTTGGGTCATTTGTAGAGACGTGAGTGGACCTAGAGAGTGTCATACAGAGTGAAGTAAGTCAGAAAGAGAAAAGCAAATATCGTATGATAACGCATATGTGTGGAATCTAGAAAAAATAGTATAGATCATCTTATTTGCAAAGCAGAAATAGAGACATAGACATACAGAACAAATGTATGGATACCAAGGGGGAAAGGAGTGGGGAGGGAGGAATTGGGAGACTGGGATTGACACATATACATTATTGATGCTATGTATAAAGTAGACAAATGATGGGAACATACTGTATAGCACAGGAAACTCTACCTAATGCACTGTGGTAACCTAAATGGAAGGGAAGTACAAAAGGGAGGGGATAGCTGTATGTGTATGGCTGATTCATTTTGTTGTGCAGTGGAGGCTAACATAACATTGTAAAGCAACTATACTCCAATAAAAATTACTAATACAAAAAAAGTATGTTAAACACAGGTTCCGTAGTTCAATGAGTTTGGGAAAAGGTGAAAGTTAAAGAGGCGTCTCTATTGCATCGCTGTAAAAGTGAATGCATTGTGTGCCTCTTTAGTTAGGGAATATGAAATGTATAGTTCTGAACTTATTGACCAGGAACTCCGTTGGTATGCTTGTCCCTTTTACCCTGCTTCAACTACTCACTTTACATTTTCTCCCTCCAGATTAGTGTTTCAGTGAACAGGCTTTGGAAAAATCTGCTCTATGCTGTCTTATGTCTAAGTATGTGATTTTGAAGCTCTTGTTGAATTTAGAAACTTCCTTATGGCCAGCACCTAGAACAGCGTGTGATAGATAGTAGGTACCTGAGAAATGTTTGTTGAGTTGTCAAATATATAAATGAACGATTGGATCCCTTCAACGGAGGCATATTAGGAGTCTGATGAATTGTCCTTCTGTAGAAAGCAGTAAGAGTAGGTAATGGCAGATAAAGGCGATCTGGGATTCTCTGTTCACATTTTCCATAAACTTGGCTTTATGGAATAAACATATTCCATAAAGAATTTTCTTTTGGCCACTGACTTGGGAAGAATTGTAAGTTATCAGAGGCAAAAATTATTTGCCATAGATGATCTTTACGGGTAAGATTTTGGATCTGAAAAATTTGCAGTATGAAAAAGGAAGCTAAAATGAGAAGCATATTCAGAAATAGAAGCAAAATACAGTGATATTCTATTTTTGGTTTTCATCTTAATTACTTGATAAAATATTGATTTCACTATGTATCTACTGTACTTCTAAAGTGGTGATAAAATGTCAGAGTTATTTTTTGATAGACTGTTAGTAGTGATTACCCTTATTTGTCTTCATGTATGAAATATAAGGAAATGCTCTGGTAGGACATTCAAGTGGACCATAGGCAAAGTTGTGTCTAGGTATAATGTATGGGAGGTAATGATTAAGTAATGCTTTTTGCTTACATCAGAAAGGTTGGTAAAAATGTGGTTTGTGGTAAGAAAGAAATGAGGAAATTCTTTTTTCTTAGTCACTGTTCTTAAAAATGCACAAATAACCAATGTGTGTTTTAATGTATTTTTTCTCTTTTATTTTAATGCTGTTAGCACATTACGTTGAGTGAAAGTATGCAGCAATATAGCAGGGATACTAAGATCAGACAAAACAGTTTAAATTTTTGCTCAAGCACTGTATGATAGAGCTTTGTGACCCTGGACAAGTTTCTTCAACTGTAAATCATGATGGGGATAGTAACTGCTACTTCATAGGAAATTATACACAAATAGTGATAAGGTGGTGCCTGGTGTGGGTAAGTGCTCATTAAATGGTAGCAATGAATAAAAATGATGTGCATGATAATTAAGTAACAGCTATATTAATGTAAAAAAAACTGCCTTTCTTGGTTTGTTATTGTCAATGGTAGTTACAAGATAATATGAACAACTAAAAATCTTTCAATATGATACATACTTTCTTTTAGGTGCCACCTGATATTGACATATCCCAAAAGTTGGCTAAACACTTTCAAAGTAATATATTAGAAAAGGTTTTAATTAGCTATGTTTCCAGGATTGTATTCTTTTTATGAGATAAGAAAATAAATTTATTTGCTGTAGCTCAGATTAATTGGAGCTACTCAATATGACATATTAAATATTGCCTTTTAGATAGCCAAGTTGACTCTTTCTAAATATTTTAAATTTTTTTTCCTAATTTAAAACATGATATGTCCCTTTGCAAGCCAATCAGAAGATAGAAAAATACAAACAAAAATGGAATAGAAGGGAAAAAAATGGAATATATGGAATAAAAAAGTAAGGAAATAAAATTTTTTTATAACAGAGCCTAGATAACACTGTCAGTATTGTTCAGCCTTTTTAATATATACACACATTCATACATGTATTCACAAATAGTTATGCATAATTACACTTGTACATTACATAGTCATTAACACACACTCATGCACACACATTCTCACACCCTCTTACTAACCTTTATACATATTCATACATCTTTACATCACATTTTCACATATACATTCAAATGCACATTTTTAAAGAAACAAGATTTTGAAATTATGGATATCTACTTTTTTTTTAACTTAGAATATAGGATATTGTAAATATTAAAAAAGACAAAACTGCAGAATATTTGTTTTTATTTTATTTCATTTTATAGATAATATGTTTAATCAACCCTCCTTTGTTGTGATTTTTATTAATACATTTTATTTTTCTGATTAGAAAAGTTCTACTGGTCATTGCAGACAATTTGGATAATACTAAGAAGTACAAAGAGAAAAAAACCCAGTTCATTATTCTTTTCTCAAGGAGAACAACTTTGAGATTGTCTTAATATTTTTATTGTGCCTATTTCTTGTAGAGTTAGTATAATATTTTTCATAGTTTGCAGCATGTGAGCATTCTTATTCTTGCATAGCATTTCATTTTATATTTTAATGATTCTCATAAATATTTACATTTTAAAGGTTTTCCATTATAAGTCATCTTATGATAACATTTTTCTGTTTCAAGATTTTACTATATTTTGGGAGTTATACAGTATTTAACATTTTGGAGTTGGCTTTTTTCTTTCAGAATAATTTTGTGAAGACTCATCAGGGTTGAATTTATCAGTTGCTCATTCCTTTTTATTGCTAACTAGTATGTATTCCATGGTATGGATTTACCATAGTTTGTTCAACCATTCACCTGCTAAAGGACATTTGGGTTGATCCCAGTTTTTTGGTTATTACAAATAAAGTTATGAACATTTGTGTACAGATTTTTGTGTGAACATACTTTTTAGTTCTCTGGGATGGATGCCTAGGAGTAAAACCAATGGGTCATATGATAGTTCTCTACTTAGTTTTTTGAGAAACTACTGTTTTCCAGAGTGTACCAATTTATATTCCCATCAGCAATATATGAATGATCCAGTTTATCTGCACCTTTGTCAGCATTTGGTGCTGTCATTATTTTTTGTTTTAGCCATTTTGATAGGTTGTAGTAAAATCTTATTATGCTTTTAATCTGCATTTCCCTAATGGCTAATGATGTTGAGAATCTTTGCTTGTGCTCATTTGCCATCTGTTTGTCCTTCATGTAATATCTTTTCATGTTTTTTGCCCATGTTCTAACTATATTGTTTACCTTTTACTGTTGAGTTTTGAAAGTTACTTATGTATTCTAAGTACTAGATCTTTGTCAGATAGATGGTTTGAAGATATTTTCATCTCGTCTGTAGCTTGTCCTTTTCAACCTCGTAACAGGGTTTTTCACAGAGCAAAAGACTTTAATTTGGGTGAGGTTCAGTTTATCACTTTTTTCCTTTTGTTGTCTAAGAATTCTTTCCCTAGTCCTAGATCCCAAAGAGTTTCTATTTCTTTTCTTCAAAAAGTTTATAGTTTTCCATTTTCCATTTAAATCTGTGATACATTTTGAGTTGATTTGACTCTCTTTGTATTTCCAAATAACACTCTCTGTTTACTCCTTTTAAAAACAGAAATGTATAACTAATGTTTTTGTCACAATAATCATTACTGGCTGGAAAGGGGAAAATACACAGGAGTCACTGATTCAGAGAAATCCTGAAATCCCACTGGGAAGCTGTCATGCTTGTTCCTTGAGTAAACTCTCCTTCTGCTTCTTGGGAGGGGCTTCATAGTTCATTGTTCTCTGTTGGTCTTTTTTAAAAATTATCCTTGGCTATATTTAAAGAGGGCAAATGGGGAATATATTACTTAGATGCTTAGAAGCTGTATCAGCCTGTTTCTTGCCTGTAGAAATTTGGGAACTAAGGGTCATTTTAACACTCATTCTGTCATAATCTCTCCTAGGAGAGGCTAATGGTTCATCTGATAGTGCAGATGTTTCAAAAACTAATTGATTCAGATATATATGCCAATAACCACACTCATAGTTTTGCATTATATCTTGTCCTTCTTAACCTCCTGTCTCTCTGAACTTAATTAAGCTTATCAGACTAATGGGAGAGTCATACCCTTAGGTACTTTTCCTTGAGCCATATTTTCCAATTAAAAGTATTTGCTTGGGGCCACCTTAATCCATTCAATGGCATTAACAGGGAGTGGGGCCATAGCCTTGGTTTTATCTACTCCACAGGCTGTTTTAATTAACCTTTGCTGTTCAAAGGCTTTCTGAGTTCTGGAACAAGATGAAGTTCTTGCAGCAGGTATGGACAGTGTTTATGACAGTGTTTATGGCAGACAGGGAAGATGTAGGAAGCCTCGGGCAAGTCTCCAATAGGGAAATCCCAGTGAGGACCCCTGGGTTTCTGTAGTAAGACCAAGCTTTTCTGCCTAACTATTCTCCTCTTGAAAAGCAGCTATTGGTTTGCTCCTTAATGCTGGTAAACAGGATTATGAGCACCGTTCAGCCTGGACTCCCCATCATGAAGTGTATGTTATCTACTGTAACAAATCATAAAATTAGACATGTGAAAATTAGACATCTCATTGTTAAATGAATTGGTAGATGCAAGCAGATTTGGAAGGCACAAATAACTATATAGGCAGGTATCTCATACTACTAGCCTGCTTGTTTTTATTGACTTTCACTTCCTTCTTTTTCAATAGAGAAAGGTTATTATAGGCAGAAGTTATCATGGTCTTACTACAAAAACCTAGATGTCCTTATTAAAAGGATCTCACAGAGTTCCTTGTGGCTGGCTAACAGAGGAGGAAGAGGTGTAGCCTGGCTTACAGTGGGGTTTTGCTGGCACCCACCAAAGATGAACATTTTGAAGAAAAACCCCAGTCAGGCATGTCCCTAAAAGGCAATGGTCAGTGGAAATTCTCTTTACAGAAGGGAAGGCCTGAGGTACAGATTTATATTGATTCATGCACAACACTAATAGATAAGCTGGCCAGTCAGAAGCTTGGAAGAAAACAAAAATGAAAGTTGTTTACAAGGTACGAGGAGTTCCAGCCAAGAGATTTGTAGTATGCTTCTGGGCATGGGCCTAGAATGTAAAGCTATTTTTGCCACATGTTAATACTCACTTGAGGGCATCCTTTGTAGAAGAGGCTCTCAATCAGGAAGAAAAGATGGTCTGTCCAGTGAGTGTCAATCAATGTTTTTCCCCAGCCACTGTGGTGCTTATGGAATTGTCCCATGTAAAAAAATGGCCATATAGCATAAAAGGAAGCTAAACATGGGTTCCACAAATGCCCTTTCCCTCATAATGGCTGGTCTAACAACCTGTACTGCAGATTGGTTGCTCAGTTTACCAGTTGCAGGGGTCAGTCCTGAGAACAGTGGTTTGGTAACATTCCCTAGGGCAACCACTATACCCCAGGGCAATGAAAAAATATATATCCTGCTTGCAATTTGTCCTCCCAAGACAAGTAAATATTCTAAATATGAATTTATTTTCACTGCCTGCAATACTTCTACCAACACTCAATGTTGTTTGACTTACAGAATGCCTTATTCATTATTATAACCTATACAACATCACTTCTGATGAAGAAGTTCATTTGCAGAAGAATTATGGTAACAAACTTCTGCTCATGAAATTCACTTGTGTGTCTTAATATGTACCTCAACACCCACAAGCCGCTGACTCGGTAGAATAGTGTCTGTTGTGTTATAACTTGCAGGATAAGATTTCCTTCTCTACAGAATATGGTATATGCATTAAATAAGGCAGAAACCATTCTGTGTTGCTGGGTCCTCCATAGCCAGCATACACAGGGTAGTGAACTAGGGCGTGGCAATGGATTGGAGCCTCTTGCTACTGTACCTAAAAATCCACCTACAGATTTTTTGTTTCCTGCCTTGGTCTTCATACTAAATAATCAACAGGAAGAGAAGATGGTCACTGAACTGACAGAAGTGATGGATCCTCATTACAAAGGGGAAATTGGGTTGTTTCTAATCAGAGGCAAGGAGGAGTGTATTTTGGACTGAGGGAATTCACTCCTGTGCCTCTTAATATCCCCAACCCAGTAGTACTTGTTGAAAGGAAAACTGTGGCAACCCAATAGAGACAGAACAGCTGAAGACTTGTAAGAACTTTGTAAAATCCCTCACCAGCTAAGGGATAGGCAGGAGGTAAAGGAAACATGATCTGGATGATAGAAAAAGACGTGATTACAGACAGGAGCATTATCAAACTTGTCAGTTGTCTTATTGCTTTATTAGAATAAGCCTCACGGACTATATTGCCGTGCACTTTTGCCTTCCGGCTTCTAGCTGGGTTCAGCCAGTGGGAGTTTGCATGTGGGGAAGAAGGAGGTTCTTGTGCTTATTTCCCTGGTGTGCTCCCCACAAGACCTAGTGTGGGAGTTGCTGTGTGTCTCTACCTAAGGCCACGTTGCTGCAGGGATTCGGTAACTGCCTAGTAGCACCGTTTGTTCCCTTAACTCTGCCTTTGTAAAAAATCCACCCATAAAACAATCCACATCCATACAAAACTTTTAAATTTGCTTCAGTTATCTCTTTTGTCTGTGTCCTACTGCAACCTTAACTAATACGTAAAAATATCCATACACATATTCTAACTTGAGTCTTATAACAACTATTTTGATTTAAGTAAGTTCCTCCTTACAAATGACTGCTGTTTTTGTTTGTCTTTATTTTTATTACTTTTATTTTTTTTTTGCGGTACGCGGGCCTCTCACTGTTGCGGTCTCTCCCATTGCGGAGCACAGGCTCTGGATGTGCAGGCTCAGCGGCCATGGCTCAGGGGCCCAGCTGCTCCGCGGCACGTGGGATCTTCCCGGACTGGGGCACGAACCCGTGTCCCCTGCATCGGCAGGCGGACTCTCAACCACTGGGCCACCAGGGAAGCCTATGACTGCTGTTTTGAAGTGAAATTGTGCTAATACTTCATAACAAATTGGGAAATTTAATTTTCTTCTCTATATTGGAACAATTTAAATAACACACAAGGATTGATTGTTTTTGATGGAGCTTTGATATAAATTCTCCAGAAAAACCATTTTGGATATGTTGATTTTAGAGGTACACTTTTGATTCCCATTTCAATTTATTTCAGAATCATATCTTCATTCAAATTTTATATCATTTATAGTCAATATTTTTATTTTAAGAGATTTTCAAATTTCTTGGTATATGATTATGCATAGACTTTTCTAATGTTAAAAATTTTTTTTATGCATTTGTGGTCATTCCTATTATATTCATGATGTTGGATTCTGGTTTTCATATCTTTTAATGGGTTAATGGTCTGGTAGGTCAGGAGTTTGTATTTTAGAGACCATAAGGAGGTTGACTGTTAGATCTTATATCAAAAGTTTTTGTCTATCTTGATAGTCAGAAGCTCTTACAGAAATGTTTTGAATTTACATCCCAAATTATTTAAGTAACTGATTAATTTTACTTTGTGTCACCGTTAACCATGAGATGAATCTCTTAAATACGTAGGCTCTTAAATCTTAGAGATTTTGAAGTTAATCCAGTCCTGACTTTACTCATCTGTAAATGAGGAAAATAATAGTATCTCTTTCATAGGATTTTTTATGGGGATTAGAGAAGATAATGTATGCCAGTGAAGGACCTTGTATAAGATAAGCACCCCATAAGTATTACTACTATTATTATTGCTATTAACATAAATGAGGATAAGGTAAAAGTAAGGTATGGTAATCAAGAGCCTAGTGAGTCATACAGGCTTATTGTCACTGAATGAAGAAAGATACTAGTAAATGAAGAAAGGGTTTCCTTTGGACAACTTAGGTGAAAGCTTTTAATAGGAAGTGGAGTTTTAGCTAGACTTGAACAATGGGTATAATATCAGTAGGAAAAGCATATGATACGGTCATTATAGACAAGGAATATATTATTGAATGCTTTTTGTGTTTTAAACTTGATGACTAAAAAATGGATGTTATGAACACATATGGGAAAATCAGGTAGAGAAGTTGGTTTCGTGGTGAAGATTGTGAATTTTGTTTTAGGTTTTGAGGTAGAAATTTGGCATTAGAAATATAACACTAGAACATAAGACATTGGACGTTCAAAATTGAGATTTGGAGCCATCCTCACAGTTTCTACATCTGTGATGGTATATGTTCACTCCAAAGGAGATGGGTAGTAATAGAAAAGGTGGAAAGCAAAATCCTGAATCTTGGCACTATGAATCATTAAACGATCATTGATAACGCTGTTTAAGATTTATGTCTGTCTATACAGGGGTTACATTTAAATTTTTTAATTATCTAGGATTGTTTTGTTTTACTTGACACCTTTGTCATACTTCAAACCAGTATTTTTCAAAGTGTGTTTTATGGAACACTAGTTCTGTGAGCTGTTAGACATCAATGGAGAAAAAAAGCAACTTGAATATACAATAAATAATGTATAAAACTTTATCATATTACATATAAATGCATGCTTATTAATCTAAGAGGAGAAGTGCTATAATAGAGTGTTTCCCAAACTAATCTGACCAAAGCATCCTTTTGTTTATGGAAATTCTCAGAAGCCTAGGGTTCTATAAATTATACTTGGGGAAATCTTCCTCTTTAGATGATGGTTCAGCTCATTAAATTATAGCTTAAAGATCATGGAGTATATATTGGAGGGTCAGAAGAATAGGAATCAGATTATTAGGGTGTGTTGCAAAATCTGACTATGCATAGCATGTGATTTCGGGCTTCAGTTTCTTCACTGGTAAAATGATTGCAGAAAGTTGTAAAGATTAGGCTGGGAAGTCTATGTGAAAGCTTATATTTTTTTTCCTCTGGAACAATACAGTGTGAGTAAAATAGGATAGATTTCATTGTAGTTAAAGATTAATATGTTATTTAGCACAAGGTGTTATTCATTTTTGTGACTTCACTGTTTCTCTTTTTTACATTCGTAATTTGATCATTGCCTTTTAAGGAATTTCTTATCCATTCTTATATTATTTAAGTTCTCAGTGGGCTTTTTCCACCTGTGTATTATGAAATCATTTAGAAGTGCTCATGACACTGGATATATAATATACTGTTCATATTTTCTACCAAGAATATTCTCAAGAGTCCATATGTTTATGAAATTTGGAGTCTCTTCAAAGTCCAGTTGAAGCTCTATCTTGGTGATGACTGTTGATGTCATGTTTCCCTGGCACCCAGTTATGCAGATTGAACTATATAGATTTACATGCATATTAACATTTTAGGGACATTTTCTTAAACTACATATCTGAGTATTTCGTTCCATGATATTAGTTTTTGTTTTTTCTCAGATACTTCAATTATGTGTATGTATGATCTTCTTTGGCTACCTTATATCCTTAGCACTTCCTCTGCTTTTTTTCTTTATCATTCATTTTACTCACTTTTCTAATTTCTGTATTATGTGCCTGTTACTGTGTTTTCTCAATTTGTTCACCCTTGTACCCCTTTCAGTTTTATCTTCCTTTCTATGAGATTTTAGTTTTTCCCTTTTACTTTTTTCTCTGAGTTCTACCAGTGCAAGCTTCATATCCTCTTTCTTCCTCTCACCACTTCTTTTCTAAGTTATTTCATTTCTGCTTTGCCATTATGATGTGTTCACATTTTTTACCTACTCCATGAAAATATTTTTGTGGTCCGTGTCCTAATCTTAATTTTAATGAAAGTATGTTGGTCTTTTTTCTTACAACATCTTTGTATGGATGCCGTGATAGTTTGTTTTTGAAAAATCACTTTATTGGCTGAGTTAGGTTCCCATGGGAGGTGAGTGATCAGGTCAGCATCTCAGGTGGGTTAGCTGCACAGGCAAAGGCTCTCTCAACTTTTTAGTACCCATAAATATAGAGTCCTAAATTGTCTGTGAGATTCCTTATGCTGCCTGCTCCCACCCACGCTATCTATTTTTATGAACCAAAGCAGCCCAAGAATTCCCTGCTGCCACCTGGCCTATCTCCTGTTCCTGTATCAGTTGTCTCAAGCAAGGGAAGTCTGGACTTCTGAGTGTTGCTCCCCACCTTCAAGAAGAGTATTTTTTCCCCCTCTTTCTCAAAGCTGCCACCAGCTGCCTGCCCTTAGGTCTGGACAAGAAGGGTCTTGCCCTGAGCCCTGTGCTTAGAGCGACCCATATCACAAACACTGAAACTCAAAGATAATTTGTTCTTCTCTTAAAGTTTTGTGAGAAAGATTTTTGCAAGATTGGTACACAGGATAAGTGAACAGAGGTTATAGGAGAGGGAGGTAGGGATGAGCTACCATCTCCAGGCCAGAAGCTGCTACGTAGACTTGGGGAAGGTCAAGTTTAAAGAAAAGCAGCAGCTCCTTCTCCCTTTTCAGGGCTGGGGGTTGAATATGGGAAGTGGAGCCAGGGGGAGAAAATTACAGTTACTTCCTGGGAAGAGAGAAAGAGAGGTTGCTTTTCGTTAAAGTTAGCCACCTCAAAGTACCTGACGCAGGTAATTAGGCAGACTGGGTTCCCCAGAAAACAGTGCTTCTCAGGAGGCATGGGCACCTCCTGGAAGTACTGTCAGAAAAGTGTGGCTAGGGGAGTGGAATACCATCTCAAGATTGCAACATCCTTCCCTGCCCCTGGCAGCAAGATGGGCCAGAGGAAAAGGTGGTCTCTTTAAACGTATAGGTGTTGAAGGTAAATGCTTGGTGGGGAGTAGGCTGTGGACCTCTAGGTGAGGGTGAGGGCTGCACTGAGCTTGATATTTAACTTCTAAATATTCTGGTATATGGATTTTCTTTTGCCGTTTTGCCTTTTTGCCTTTAGTTCCTGCACATGTTACTGGGCAGGACTAGACACTGGTTTGTTCATTAAGTAAAATAAGCCTTAATTTTATTGGCAACACTCCTCTGTGTTCATAAACAACATAGAAGCTCCCTCTTGTGGTGTGTTGTCAAATCACATCCCTTTAATTTAGCGTTAAGTATTTTGTCAGAAATTTTTTGATTTCACGTTAGAAGTTGAAATTCGAGGTTCAGATAGTTTTCTTAAGCAATAATACCTCAGAATTCACATAGGGGGTAAATCTATCTATCTTGTAAAGCTGTATTATAACAGACACAATTTAATAAATTATTTAATATTACTTAAGATGAATAGTCTCTTTAGGTTCCCATGATGCATCTCTGAATGACTATTTCGTGGTAAGCTGAAATGTACCCTCTAGTAAGTGTTTTTTTTTGTTTTTTTTTTTGTTTTTAAAGGAAAGGTTAATTCCATGAGATTTTAAATATGTTAAATATTTGTCTTTTGCCTTTATATTTGGATAAGAGTGTGGCTGAGTGTAAAATTTCTGAGTCTCATCTTTCACTGATTTTTTTGTCATTCCTTTATGGGATTAATGTTGCTTTAAAGAAGTCTGATGCCAGCTAAGGGTTTTTTTTTTTTTTTTTTCCTCTGCCTAAGTGACTATCTTTTTTCCTGACTGTTCAAAGAAGTCTTTCTTCATCTTTAAAATTCAGTGACTTTTAGTGTTGAAAGTTCTGCATCAAAATTTCCAGGGTTTTTCTATGCCTTTTAAAATTATAGATCAGTTTTCATTTATTAAGTTTTACCTTTGAATATATATATATATATTTTTTTTTCTATTCTGATTGATTATGCATGTTTATTTTCTTTGTCTGAATATCATTTCTACAATTTTCTCTCTAATCTTTTAAGTCTTAGGTTTTGTTCATTTAATTTTGTTTGTATTTCTCAAGCCTTTTCTGTCTGTCCTTGTAATTCTCACAGTCTCCAGTCTCTCTTATCCATTGCAATGTGACTTTTATTTCTGTTTGGGGATGTTTTTCCAGAGTTCTTTCAGCCCATTTTTTTTCCTTTTTTTAAAATCCCTTATCTCACCACATTCATGAGTTTATTAAGTCCCTGTTTTCACCTTTTGATTTTAGGAAGCAATTGTTCTTATCACTTTAAAGGATGGCAATATGGTAATTGTTCTGCTATGCATTTGCTTTTCTTTTTTGGTTATTATTTACCTTTGAATGAAGTGAATTATTCCTTGGCCAGCTTTTTGTAAGATGTTTGTATTAACTTTCTATTGCATAGCATATTACGCAAACTTACCAACTTGAAAAAGCACAAATATGTTATCTTACACTCTCCATAGTTCAAGAGTCTGGCACAGCTCTGGGTTCTCTGCTTAGAGTCTCAAACTCAGGGTGTCAGCTGGCTGCATTCTCATTTGAGGCTCTAGAGAATTCTTTTCCAAGCTTATTAAACTGTCGTGAAATATCAGTTTCTTGTTAATTGTTGAACCGAGATCCCCATTTCCTTGACGATTGTCAGTGGGGGTTGCTCTCAGCTCCTAGAAGCTCCCCACATTCCATCTTCAAAGGCAGCAAAGGTTCACAGAGCCCTTTTGCTTTAAATTTCTCTCATTGCTTCTGCTAGTCACAGAAAGCTTTCTGCTTTTAAAGTGCTCATGTGATTAGATTGTTGAGCACAGCCAGATAATCTCCTTTCTGACTAATTCAAAATCAACCGATTAGTAACTTAAGTTAATTAGTAAGGTGAACTTACTCTGCAGAATCCCTTTTGCCACTGTAACAGAATTAGGTGTGTTGTTGTCACATTCACAGTCCCAGGAATTAGGGTGGGGAATCTTGGGGACCATTTTAGAGTCCTGCATAACATAGTATGCATGCAGGAGAGGGACTGGAACTCTGTCTGGACAAGTGGGGATTTTCTCTGGTTGAGACAGATGTTCCTTCTGAATAAATTATTTAGCTTTTATTCCTTCCCCACATAGAAAGATTGCTGTTCAGATTTAGAATTTTTCTCTGGCACCATGCCTCTATGACATACTGTTCCTTGTTCTGTCCCACCTTGCTTGCTTCTCAGTGATGCTAGGTAGACAAGTATTCTTCATATAGGATGTTCACATTTATTTCTAAGTGTATTTAGTTTATCTTTCTTACTATACATTGGTATTTCTACCATCATGTCAGCTAACTTATGCATGTGAATCTTACTTATTTCTTTGTATATTCTTTTTTTATCTCTTTCAAAATTAATTTTATGTTTTACTACTTTACTAAATTCCTTTATTGTTTTTAGTAGTTTTTCCATTGGTTCTGGAACCAATTAAGTGTTCCAAAAAGACAATTATAATTTCTGCAAATAGAAATTGTTTTACCTCTTGATTTCCAATTCATAGGCCTCTAGTTCCTTTCTCTTTCCTTCCAATACAATATGAAAAGTTGCAGAGTTAGGGCACATCCTTGTCTTACTCCTGATTTTAGCAGCGTATATGTGTGCATATACATACATATGTATGTATACACACTTATATACGTATATGTTTGATCATGTTAAAGAAATGTCTATTCCTATTTTATGTTGACATTTGTCAGTTTGTCAGTTTTCTACTTGAAATCTATGAAACTGATCATTTGATTTTTCTAATTAGATCTAATATGTTAAATTTTAATAGACTTCCTAATGTGCTTCTTTAAAAAGACATGCTGTATTTTTCATATATGTTGCTGGATTTTGTTGCTAATATTTTGTTTATGATTTTTTTGCATTGATATTCAGATATGAGATTGGTCTATGGTTTTCTTCGGTGTTGTTAATCTTTTTCACACGTTATTATCAATTTGTAATCAGCAAAAATATTTTGGTAATTTTTATCTTGTTTCTATGTTCTGGAATAGGTTAAGTAGTGTTAAGTTTATCATTTATTGTCATGATTATTATTTAATATATAAAGTTTTGGTAAAATTCATCTCTGAAACTATCTGGGCTTGGTAATTAACCATTTTAGGTTTTCAAATTAATATGCTAGTAATTTGTTCTAAGTAGTTTCTTGTGATTTTTAAAAAATTTCTTCTCTTCATAGTTTAATTCTTTTTTTCATGTATTATTTGTATATATGTAATTTCTCCTCATTATGTTAGCTAGTGGTTTATTTTACTGATTATTTCAAAGGATTTATTTTTGTGTGAATTTTATTATTACATTTTATTAATCAGATTTCTATTCCTTTGTTAATTCTTTTTTTTAAATAAATTTATTTTGTTATTTATTTTTGGCTTCATTGGGTCTTTGTTGCTGCACACGGGCTTTCTCTAGTTGCAGCGAGCGGGGGCTACTCTTCCATTGCGATGCGCGGGCTTCTCATTGTGGTGGCTTCTCTTGTTGTGGAGCACGGGCTCTAGGCGTGCGGGCTTCAGTAGTTGTGGCTCATGGGCTCTAGAGCGCAGGCTCAGTAGTTGTGGCACATGGGCTTGGTTGCTCTGTGGCATGTGGGATCTTCCTGGACCAGGGCTCAAACCCGGGTCTCCTGCATTGGCAGGCAGATTCTTAACCACTGCACCACCAGGGAAGTCCCCCCTTTGTTAATTCTTTATTGCTTTTTATTAGAGATGCCTCTTAATTGCTTGCTTTTTTCAGTATTTCTTTTTCCTAGATATTCTTTTGCATGTTATCTTCTCCATCGCTCTTCTATGATAAACTCATCTAGTGCCAGTGGTGTTAGTGCTGGGGGCAACTCATTAATGTGCAATTTATTTTAATGTGTTTTTTATTTTGACTTCTTTTTTCGGGGGTCTTTTTTTGTTTCAATGAGATGGTTTTCTTATAAGAACTACTTTAGTTATAGCGTATAAATTTCAATGTGGTTTGTTTCTAGTATCATTTCTGAGAAATTTTGTAATTATAATTTTTTGATCAAAGAATAGTTTAATAGAGTTTTTAATTTTTTTGAATTCCATATAGAAGGAATTTTCATTTTCTGTTGTCTTAAAAGTATCTAGCTTTTTTGTCTTAAAAGTATCTAGCTTTTTTTTTTTCCATTTTGGTCATAGAGTATTATTGTTATTTACTCTTTGGATTGTATACTGATATTTTTGTTGCATAATATTTGGTCAGGTTTTTTTAGAATTGTCCATGGTATCTAAAAATGGAAGACACAGTTTTATAAGAGACTAGAATTTGACATGTTTTCCTAAATTCAGTGGTACTAATTATACTGTTTAGGCCTGCTCTATCATTGCTTATTTTTAATAATTTGCTGTCTTGGACTGGGAAAGATGAACATTAGTCTGCTGTTTTAACTTTTTATGTCTATTTTTGCATTTCTGGTAGTATCTGCTTAATAAAAATTGCTGCTGTATATTTATTTATTTATTTATTTTTAATTTTTATGAAAGCTTAAGCCTTTATCTGTAATTGGCTGTTTTATTCTATACTTTAAAAAATATTAATAAACTTGCCTTTTTAGAACAGTTTTAGATTTACGGAAAAATTGTGAAGATAGTATAGTTTCCATATATACCACAACCATTTTCCCCTATTATTAACACATCTTACTTTGTATGCTACATTTCTTATGATTAATGAATTAATATTGATACGTCATTTATTAAATTTTCTACTTGTTAACTGAAGTCCAAACTTTATGTAGATCTACTTAGTTTTACCTAGTTTCCTTTTTCTGTTTTAGGATCTGATCCAGTATACCTTATTACATGTAGTTCTCATGTCCCTTTGGCTCTTTGTGGCTGTGATAATTTCTCAGATTTTTCTCTCTTTTTTTGATGACCATAGCAGTTTTGAGGAGTGCTGGTCAGATATTTTATAAAATGTCCCTCAGCTGGGATTTGTCTGATGTTTTTCCTGTGATTAGACTGGCTTTATAGGATTTTCAGGGGGAGGACCACACAGGCAAGATGCCATTTTCATCACATCATATGAAGGGTACATGCTATCAACATCACTTATCACTCTTGATGATAACCTTGATCACCTGACTCAGGTAGTATTTTTCAGGTTAATCCATTGTGAAGTAACTCTTTTCCTACTTTCTATACTATACGATTTGGAAGAAAGTCACTATGTGCACCCAACATTTCAGAAATGGAGTGTTATGTGCCATCTCTTTGAGGATGCAGTATCTACATAAATTACTCGGAGTTATTCTGCATTAGACATTTGTCTCTTCTCCCACATTTATTTATTTATTCAATTATTTTTTTTCAGTGTGGCTGCATGGATTTATATTTTACATTAGATTATAATCCAATGCAACTTCATTTTGTTGCTCAAATTATTCCAGCTTTGTCTACCTGGAGTTTTTTCGGTTGGCTCCTGTGTACCTTTGACATACCTCCATCATTGCAGATATTTTTCTTTGTTTTCCTTATTTTCTTTCACTCTGAGGTGCTGCAGGCTCATTCTATATATTTCCTGCTCCAGTCCTAAAATCAGCTATTTCTCCAGTGGGCCCTGGTTTCTTTAATTACGGAATGGGAAATAACTTTATCATCTAGAATACAGTGATTATATATAGTTACTTTTGCCTTTAGTCTTGCAGACTCCACTCATTCCAAAGTTACTTAGGTCAGCACCCTTACCCCCACTCTCCTTAGTGAGGTTGTTTCATACATTTGTATTACAGTTAGATCCTTTTGTCACATTCTACCTTTCCTCCTGGAAACTTTTGGTCTCTTAAATGATTTTTAAAAATGTGTGTAAAGTTCACTCTTTGTACTATAAAGTTCAATGTATTTTGACAAATACTAGTCAAATATATGACTAGTGTCGTATATCCACAATCAAACCATCATATAGAATAGTTTTACTACCCTAAAAAAATCCTGTGGTGCTTCATCTGTTCAACCCTCCCTCCCCTCTTCCCTTGGCAACTATTTCTGTAGTTTTACTTCTCCAGATTGTCATATATTTGGAATTATAAAGTTTGTATCCTTTGTGGACTGGATTCTTTCACTTAGCAATAAACATTTAAGATACATCCATGCCTTTCTGTGGCTTGACATCTCATTATCAATTTTTATCAATTCTAGGAAAAGTAAAAGAAGGAAATTATTCAGAAGTAATGCAGAGAGAGTAATATATTGGATACAGTAGTTTTCATAAGTAGATCTTAGGCCTTGTTTATTTGGGAAAAATGATAAAATAAGATCTGTTAACTGTTAAAGAACCTTTCATGTAGTACTGTAAAATGGGATATAGCCGGGCTAAAATATTGATACCCACAAACCTTAGACAGCTGAAGTACTTAAAACAGATCTGTGGAGAGGGACTGCAAAGATCAGTGACATGAAACTGATTATCCAGAAATAAACCCATACATAGGAAATCTAACAAAATATGTACTCTTTGGTTAATCCAACACAATGCTATAATCCCTGTCTTTTCCCACTAAAATATATTACATATGAATTAAAAAATAAAGTAGTTAAAAATGCTAGGATAAAACCCAACATAAATAAATTTATATGTAATCATGGACAAAGGGAAGACTTTTATAAGTCAGATATCAAACTCAGAAGCTCTGAAGTAAATTTGAGAAGTTAGTTCACAGAAAAACATGGAGGTGGCCAATAAACATACAGAAAAATGCTTAAGTTCACTGAAGATTTTTTCAAAGGTGTTGCTGCATTGCTAATGGGAATGCATATATTTATAACTCTTTGTTATGGCAACTTGGCAAATCAAATATAAATATTTATACACGTTGACCCGGCAGTTCCACTTTTTGGAACCTGTCCTACGATAGGCTTGCCCAAATATGCCAAGATAAATTTTAAAAATATTCATCACAACATTGTTTTGACCTAAATGTATGTATAATATAATATTAATAATATATGTTATATTATTATTAAATAGAAGTTGGGAGGGAGATGCAAGAGGGAGGGGATATGGGGATATATGTATGCATATAGCTGATTCACTTTGTTATACAGCAGAAACTAACACAACACTGTAAAGCAATTATACTCCAATAAAGATGTTAAAAAGAAAGCATACAAGCAAACTTAAAAAAAAAACAGAAGTTGTGGACTTGGTAAATAAATCACATTTATGCTGTGGAATATTATAACAGTGCCAACAAAGAAATTTAAATACAGCTTTAAGTTCCAACATCAAGGATTTCTAGGACATAAGAAGTGAAAACTGGAAGTTGTTAATATAAGGATAGTATGTTTAGTATGATCATACATATGTAAAAATGTAAATGGATATAAAACATGTGAATGTGAGAAAATGTCTGAAAAATGATCAAAGGAACTGTTAACAGGGGTTATTGCGTTCATCTGAGTGACATGGGAGAGCATAAATAGAGGCAGGCAGAGGTAAGGGAGAGCTTGGATTTTTTCTTGGTATTCTTCTGTTTTATTTAAAATTTATTTAAACAAGCAGGTTGAAACCAATTGATTAGTGCCTCTGGGAGAAACAAAAAACACCAAAACCCTGCAGAATACTCTTATAATCAAAAAGTCTACCAGATTACTACAGACAGATTTTTTCCTAAAGGCAATTTACCTATTATAAAAAGGAAATAGGAGAAAATAGTAAACCAATAATGCATGTATGTATGTTCAGTTTTGCAAAATGAACAATTTGCAAATAACAAATCAAATAATAAGAGATTGTTAGTCTAATCTACTACCTCCAGGAAAGTGAATATTGAAACCGAGAACTATAATTCAAATGTTTGACATGACCAGGGAAATATCACAAATAATGCAGACCTAGCCCAGTTATAAATATAAATAAATAATCTGCCAAAATATCCATCAACCTCTTATAACATGAATATATACAGTATTATAGAGTATATTTTAAATACAAAATTTTAAAAATATATTTTTATGCATAGAATTTGCATCTGAAAATTTGATGACAGTGAACCAGTAAAGAATATTCAGGATTGGTGCTTTAGGGGCCTTATGTCTCATCAATCAGGAAATAATAAATCTTGATCTGATATCAAGGAAATGAAAATAGAATTAGCTGAGGCCATTGTTAAAATAAAAATTCCTGGATACTACACCAGATTCAAAGGGAAAGGGTTGGAAATATATTTTTAACAAATCTCTTAGTTCATTAATATTATATGATGAGTTTAGGAAATATGGATTTACTTTAATACCCAGGCTTTGAATGTGATTTTTTTTTTTTTTTTTTTTTTTTTTGCGGTACAGGGGCCTCTCACTGTTGTGGCCTCTCCCATTGTGGAGTACAGGCTCCGGACGCGCAGGCTCAGCAGCCATGGCTCACAGGCCTAGCCGCTCCGCGGCATGTGGGATCTTCACGGACCGGGGTACAAACCCATGTCCCCTGCATCGGCAGGTGGACTCTCAACCACTGCACCACCAGGGAAGCCACTGAATGTGATTTTTTAAAAAGATTTTAATCAAATCCTAAAGATAACTATTTCTCAGGTATCTAAATTGGAAAGGAAGAGGTAAAGTTATCATTATATGCAGATGATATGATATGATATATAGAAAACCCTAAAGACTCCACACAAAAACCGCTAGAACTGGTAAAAGAATTCGGCAAGGTAGCAGGATACGAGTTTAACATACAGAAATCTGTTGCATTTCTTTACACTAACAATAAAATATCAGAAAGAGAAAGTAAAAAGACAATCCCTTTTAAAATTGCATTAAAAAAATATAATACTTAGGAATAAACCTAACCAAGGAGGTGAAAGACTTATATGCTGAGAACTATGAAACATTGATAAAGAAAACTGAAGATAATTTAAAGAAATGGAAAGATATCATATGCTCTTGGACTGGAAGAATTAATATTGTTAAAGTGGCCATATTACACAAAGCAGTCTATAGATTTAATGCAATCCCTATCAAATTACCCATGACGTTTTTCACAGAACTAGAACAAATAATACTAAAATTTATACAGAACCATGAAAGACCCAGAATTGTCAAAGCAATTCTGAGGAAAAAGAACAAAGCTGGAGGCATAACCCTCGCAGACTTCAGACAATACTACAAAGCTACAGTAATGAAAACAGTGTTGTACTGGCACAAAAACAGACACGGATCAGTGGAACAGAATGGAGACCCCCAGGAAAAAACCCACACACCTACAGTCAATTAATCTTCGACAAAGGAGGCAGGAATATACAATGGGAAAAAGACAGTCTCTTCGGCAAGTGGGGTTGGGAAAGCTGGACAGCCACATGTAAATAAATGAAGTTAGAACACTCCCTCACACCATACACAAAAATAAACTCAGAATGGCTTAAAGACTTACATACGAGACATGACACCATAAAACTCCTAGAAGCGAACATAGACAAAACATTCCCTAACATAAATTGTAGCAATGTTTTCTTAGGTCAGTCTCCCAAGGCAACAGAAATAAAAGCAGACATAAACAAATGGGACCTAATCAAACGTATAAGCTTTTGCACAGCAAAGGAAACCGTAAACAAGACGAAAAGACAAACTACAGACTGGGAGAAAATATTTGCAAATGATGCGACCAACAAGGGCTTAATTTCCAAAATATATGAACAGCTCATACAACTCAATAACAAAAAACACAACCCAATCAGAAAATGGGCAGAAGACCTAAATACACATTTCTCCAAAGAAGACATACACATGGTCAATAGGTTTATGAAAATATGCTCAATATCACTAATTATTAGAGAAATGCAAATCAAAACTACAATGAGGTATCACCTCACACTGGTTAAAATGGCCATCATTAAAAAATCTACAAATATCAAGTGCTGGAGAGGGTGTGGTGAAAAGGGAACCCTCTTACACTGTTGGTGGGAATGTAAATTGGTGCAGCCACTGTGGAAACAGTATGAAGTTTCCTTAAAAAACTAAAAACAGAGTTGCCACATGATCTAGCAGTCCCATTCATGGGCATATAATTTGAAAAGATACATGTACCCCAATGTTAATAGCAGCACTATTTACAATAGCCAAGACGTGGAAGCAACATAAATGTACATTGATGGATGAATGGATAAAGAAGACTCCATATATAAAATGGAATATTACTCAGCCATAAAAAATAATGAAATAATGCCATTTGCAGTAACATGGATGGACCTAGAGATTATCATAGTAAGTGCAGTAAGCCAGAGAGAGAAAGATGAGTACCATATGATATCATTTATTTATTTATTTATTTATTTTTCATATGATATCATTTATATGTGGAATGTAAAATACAATACAAATGAACTTATTTGTAAAACAGAAACAGACTCACAGACATAGAAAACAAACTTAGGGTTACCCCCCCCTTAGGGAAAGCGGGTGGGTGAGGGATAAATTAAGAGTTTGGGATTAGCAGATACAATCTATATAAAAATAGATAAACAAAAAGGTCCTACTGTATAGCACAGGGAGCTAAATACATTCAATATCCTGTAATAAACCATAATGGAAAAGAATATGAAAAAGAATATATATATATATATATATATATATGTATAACTGAGTCACTTTGCTAAACACCAGAAACTAACACAACATTGTAAATCTACTTCCATAAAAGGAAAAAAAGAAAAAATAATAACAATTTTTCCTTTTAAAATATTCAAATAAACATCCTATGGACTCAAAGATTGCTTCAAAATATAAATGTAATAAAATAGTTTGACCTGTAAAAAAGAAGTAGGCACAGCTTGTAAATATAACTGCTTTGTAGTGAATATTTTAAAAAATTAATTAATTTTTGTCCGCGTTGGGTCTTCATTGCTGTGCGAGGGCTTTCTCTAGTTGCGGCGAGCGTTGGCTATTCTTGGTTGCGGTGCACAGGCTTCTCATTGCGGTGGCTTTTCTTGCTGCAGATCATGGGCTCTAGGCGCACGGGCTTCAGTAGTTATGGCACGTGGGCTCAGTAATTGTGGCTCACGGGCTCTAGAGTGCAGGCTCAGTAGTTGTGGCACACGGGCTTTTTTGCTCAGCGGCATGTGGGATCTTCCCGGATCAGGGCTCGAGCCCGTGTCCCCTGCATTGGCAGGCGGCTGATTCTTAACCACTGTGCCACCATGGGAGTCTCATGTAGTGAATATTGAGAATTACTGTTTTGGCCACAATATCCTATAGTCTAAGTACACTTTTCAAATGTGTTTAAGATGCTGATTGATAAAATCAATATGGTGGTAACAAAAAAAAATCTTTTTAAAGAAAAAATCAATACGATGGTCATATTGTATTTATGACTTGTAAAAAAATCAAGTCTAGTGTTTTTTTTTCCCTTCAATTTGAAAACTGTCCTTCCCTGGCACCACTTGATTCACTTGTGTTTACACAATTTGTTAATTTTCGTTCTTAAGTAATGTTTCTCAGTTTTGTTCTGTATTTTCTAAATTTTGATGTAATGTTTCATAAATTTTTTTAATAATGTATGTATTTTTGAATATTTTAAGTATAATCAAAGTGAAGTGATTGGAAGAAATAAGGAAGGTTATGTTAGGCAAGTATAATTTGTAAGATATTTAAATTATTAGCTAAAATTTTGATAAATTCACAATTTTTTTCCCCCTAAAGATACATGCTTAACAGCAAAGAATAAAACCAGCTGTACTGCTTCAAGTTCTTCACTTTTCTACTACTTGTATGTCTTTATTTTGGGACAACTATTTCTGGGAACAGGAGGAACTCCTCTTTATACCCTAGGAACAGCCTTTATTGATGATTCTGTGCCCACCCACAAATCTTCTCTCTATATAGGTAAGTTTGCTCTGTAATGTTAATGTCTCGGTGTCATTTTATCTTATTGCTTGTTTAATTTATAAGTAAAGCATAACATACACTTATTAAGAAGTTATGATTTCATAGGTATTTACATTTGGTAAATGCAATATTACTTTTTTTGTTTAATTATATGCTGATGTATCATGTCCTTCAGTTGAATGCAGTTATGATTTTTATTGAGATCCTGCTCTGTTTCCTGTGGGGGGCATGCCAGCCTTCCCGGAAGCGCCATCTAAGCAGTAGGCTGTCTAGATTGCTGGAATGTACCCCAGGCTAATTTATACAGGTGTGGGGATAGAGCTCTGCTGTTCTACTGACTTATTTCATCCTACGTGGACTTGACTAGAGTCAACAAAAGAAACCACACAATGGTACTCAGAAACTCCTGTGGAGTTCTCCATTTCAGATTAATGCTTTTTATGTATGACTCAATTTTTTTCCTTTGTGAACTAATTCTTAGTACAAGTTACTCTTAAATTCCATCCCTGAAGTTCCTGGAATGTAGAGTTAACTAGACCATGCATGGCCCTACATCCAAATTAATGTGTAATTTATTTGCACATGAATTTTCACTTTATCAGTCTATTATCCTAATGTAGGGGACTTAGTCCATTTGGACTACTATAACAGAATACCATAGACTATTTGGCTTCCAAGCAAGAGAAATTTATTTGTCACAACCCTGGAGGCTGAGAAATATAAGATCAGGGTGCCCATAGATTTAGTATCTGGTAAGGACCCATTTCTTGGTTCATAGACAGCTGACTTTTAGCCATGGCAGAAGGGACAAGGGAGCTCTCTGGGGGCCTTCTTTTAAGGGCACACTAATCCCTTTTTGAGGGCTCCACTCTTATGACCTAATCACTTCCCAAAGGCCCCACCTCCAAATACAATTGCATTGGGAATTAGGTTTCAACATATGAATTTTGGGGTGACACAAACTCTCAGTCTATAACAAAGACCTATTGCCATAGTCACTGGAAGCCAAGTGTGTTCAATGCAGCCCTGATAGAGGGTACTAATCTCTTAGGCTCATCTTTGATATGGAAACCACTACACTTCTACCTGTTTTCTCTACTTGCTTTGCTTTGGTCTCTCTGCAAGATCTGATGCTCTCTCTTTACACGTTCTGGCTGATCTGTACAACTTCTCCATTTACTAATTTAACAGTGCTTTTATTTCAGTTAGCTACTAGTGATGCTTTTCACTCTTCCAGTTCACAGATTTTCTTTCTGAGGTCCTCTTCTAATCAGTATTTCTCATAAAACAATTTCAATCTTTATATTTTAGTAACACACAAAATATGAAGTTATTCAAAAATTATTTAAGCATGGGAAGGTGGGGTGAAGCCCCATGAAACCATCCCAGATTTGAAATTCTCTAGGACTTGACAGTTCTCAGGGCTATGATTTATCACAGCAGAAAGATACAAAGCAAAATCAGCAGAGGAAAAAGGTACATGAGGTGAAGTAGAGACAACCAGCTGCAAGCTTACAAGAATCCACTCCCTCCTCATGGAGCCCCCTACGGATTGAAATTAATTCCTCCGGCCAGGAGTTGTGACAGCATGTATGAAATGTTTTCTACCAGCTAAGTTCATTAGAGATTCAACGCCCAAGGATTTTATTGGTAGTTGATCATGTAGGAACCCTCTGCCTTGCACATAGAAAATTTCTAGACTCTCAGAAGGAATACAAGTGTTCAACAAAACCACATTGTTTACACGAACAGTTTGAGCACAATGAGCCACCTTTATTAATTTGGGAACTGTGGCATCTCTCTGGACATTTAAGATCCCAGATGCCAGACGAGAGCCAAACTTGCAAGCAGGTCTTTCTAAAGATAGCAGCCACAAGGCCTGCTACCTTATCTTTTTCTTGTACTGTAGGAATTCATTGAATGGTAATTTTTGAGAGTAAAGGAAAAAAACAAAAAGTAACAAAACTGGGAAACTCATTTTAATTTTTTTCAATTTCAGATAACTGATACTTTTCATTGAGTAATTAGGTTTTGTTGATTGAAATCCTTTCGTATGCTTTTTATATTTGTATACATTTCCCCATTTCCAAAATCTTCCTCCCTTCTTTATTTCTTTTAAAATAGTATATATTACTGGTAGCATGCCTTCCTCTATGTGAAACAATTTTATGTAACAAGGCAAAAATAGGCAAAATGAAAACAGTCAAAATTTGCTACCTATTAGAATGAAGGAAAAAAGTGGTTACACAGCATCTCTAGCCTCACAACCTTTTCCTCTTTAAACGCTTTTTTGGGGTTTACAATTTTTGTCCTTTAATTGAACTTTTAAATTCATTTAATGTTATTTTGTGTTTAAATCTTTCATCTTAATATGTGCTTCCTATCTGCTCTACACTCTTATTTCTTGCCCCTTTTTTCTTTCTTTTTGATAATTTGATATTTATTATTTCATTTCTCTCCTCTATTAACTTCCTAGGTATATGCTCTTTTACTGTTCATCTGCTAATTACCTTATATGCAAACTTGATTTTATGAAATTCTAATGTGAATTGATACTTTTATCACATTCCTAGTCATCACATAGGTCTTAAAACCCTTTAAATTTATTCCTTTCCCAACATTTATTCAATTATTTCTGTGTACTGTAATCCCTTCTATATTTAAATTCCTGAAATAAGTATTATTGTTTTATTTAAAAATATTGATCCACTTTTATAAACATGTTTACCTTTTTTTATTGCTCCTTTCCTTTGCTACTCTGAGTTTCAGTCTGGGATCATTTTCCTTTAACATGAAGAACAGTCTTGAGTTAATTTATTGGAACAGTCTGCTTGT
This sequence comes from Lipotes vexillifer, assembly GCF_000442215.2. Lineage (NCBI taxonomy): Eukaryota > Metazoa > Chordata > Mammalia > Artiodactyla > Lipotidae > Lipotes > Lipotes vexillifer. Next base: position 118,665 of record NW_006782754.1, on the reverse strand, counting down.
GATGAATTCTCTTAGTTTTTCATCTAGTTTTTTTTTACCCTTTTCCCTGATGAATATTTTCACTGGGAATAGATAATTAGCTGGCCATTAATTTTCTTTCAGTACTTTAAAAGTGCTATCCTACTGTATTCACTTCCACTGTTTCTTATGTATGTTTACCATTTTTAAGATTCTTTTCTTGTATTTGATTTTCATTTGTTTTATTTACTATGAGTGTATAGGTGCAAGATTCCATTTATTTCATCTATTTTGAACTTATATGACTTCATGAATATATTGCTTGATATTTTTCGTTGGTTTTGGAATATTTCCTATGTAACTCCAGTTACTCCAATTACATGTATGGTAGGCCTTTGTGGGTTTTGATTTTTTTTTTAATGTATTCTTTCTCCTTTACTATCTTTTCTGTATTTTCTATCCTGTGTTTTTTCTGTGCTTCTTGATAAATATTTACTGATTTAATAATATATTTTCCAGTTTAGTAGTAGTTCAGTTCTAAGTAATCTGCTGTGGATCCATTTCATTTTTATTGTGACAAATGCATTTTATAGTTCTAGAATTTTTTTTTAGAATCACTCTGTGTGTCTTTTAATAACTTTCCCACCTCTGTCGTACATGGGAACACTACAATCTGGGATGCCCTTTATCTAATTTCAGGGACTGAGTAAGTGCTAAACCGCACTTACTCTGTGAGCCAGTCTACTTCTAACACATCCTTGCTTTTAGAGTATAGCCTTGTAGGTGCCAACTTAAAATATAGGACAGGGAAAGTTTATAAACTCTACTCCCTAAACTGCAACTTTTGTTTCCCTACTTCCTAGAGACTAGCAAAGGACAGTTTACCCTCCCAGTGCCTCTTATAGAATTAGCTGACGTATCCAGGAAAAAATATCAGTCCCAATTTTTGTTAAATCTCTGTCTTCTTAAGAATCTTAACACAGTGGTCCTTCACTATTTTTATCTGCCTTATATTTAAAAATAATTTTTACAGTTTTTAAAAGTTTTTCTTAGTGGGCAATTTGGTTGGAAATGCTAGTTTACCATAGTCCATCCACCATTACCAGAATTTTTAATTTTGGGGTCATAGCAAATTCACCTTTCATCAGTTGAAAACTTTAAATTCTTTGCTTTCTTGATATATTTCTTTTATGAACATATTTGTGAACATATGCAAAGCATTCTTTATTGTTAACCAAGGAGTAATTGCTGAGGACTGAGAAAGCAGGTGATGTAGATAGTGCTATTCAGTGTGAATTACATAGATCCATGCCAACATGAAGGAAGTCAAAAAATGAAAATAAACTTTTAGAAACTTTTATAGCAATTTTTTTAATAGATCTATTTATTTATTTATTTATTTAGGCTGTGTTGGGTCTTCGTTGCTGCTCGTGGGCTTTCTCTAGTTGCGGCAAGTGGGGGCCACTCCTCATAGTGGTGCGCAGGCTTCTCATTGTGGTGGCCTCCCTTGTTGCAGAGCATGGGCTCTAGGCGCACGGGCTTCAGTAGTTGTGGCCCACAGGCTCTAGAGCGCAAGCTCAGCAGTTGTGGCGCACGGGCCCAGTTGCTCCACAGCATGTGGGATCTTCCCGGCCCGGGGCCGGAACCCATGTCCCCTGCACTGGCAAGCAGATTCTTAACCACTGTGCCACCAGGGAAGCCCTATAGCAATTTTATACTTCCACAAAAATTATAAGGTATCCTTACAAATGTATCAGTCTAAACCCTTTTGGAAATAATTTATAAAAGGATCTATCACCAAAGATAATTTGGGAATCATTGATTTCCAGCATTTTTAATCATGTACTTTTAGCTATAAAATTTTTTGAGCATGAATCGTATATGTATATACTTATTTATAAATCATATACTTAAAATTTTCTACCAATACATTTTTTACATTCAAAAATTCAGTTATGGGCTTCCCTGGTGGCGCAGTGGTTGAGAGTCTGCCTGCGAATGCAGGGGACATGGGTTTGTGCCCCGATCCGGGAGGATCCCACATGCCGCGAAGCTGCTGGGCTTGTGAGCCATGGCTGCTGAGCCTGCGCCCCAACCCCCAAAAAAAAAAAAAAAAAAAAAAAAAATATATATATATATATATATATATATATGTGTATATATATATAGTTATAATATAAATTAGGGTAGTTGATAGATAAATAAAAGTTCTTATATGTTTTCAGATCATCTTGAATGACCTCTACTTTGGAGGCTTGATCTAGTACATAAGTCATTTTTACCATTGTTGTATGCTTCACTTTGTGTATGGTATATTCCTTTTCTTTTGTGTATGAGAACGAGAATCTCAGTAATTAATAGAAAAATTCAGAAGGTGGTAGTATATGAAGATACTGATGTATGCATAATTTTTTAACAAAAAAAGTAAAAAGTTATATATGGCAAAGTTTTAAATATCAGAGAAATAATGTCAGTTTAATTCTGTTGCAAGTTAAAATGGGAGATTCACTAAGAGAAGGAGTTTAATGGTTTACTTTTAAGAAACAGACTAATGAACCAGATCCAGGTTTTAAATCAGCTGCCATAGAATGCTTTTGGAATGTGTACAGAATATAAAAGCCTTCTCATTTCACTTTGTTTTCTTCGGTAAGAATTGTAGCCAGTAATTACTATCACTGTTCACAAAGGGTAATAGTAGATGAACTACCCCTGCTGTGAGTTAACATGATATAACTTTCATAAATTTATAATTATTGGATTTGTTGCCGTCATTATTGTAGTCTAAAAAATTTGACATTGAATTATGTATTTTAAGCTCCTTGACAAATATGTGTAATTTTCATATAATTCTAATCATTTTGTTTTTCTATAGTAAAATATTTCTCTTTCTTCACTTGTCAGACATTCAAAGCAAAGTTCCACAGATGACCATTTTCATTGTCTTTGTTCTTTTTCTAGGAATTGGCTATTCCATGTCAATTTTAGGCCCTGCTGTTGGCTATGTGTTGGGAGGACAGTTGCTAACCATGTACATTGATGTTGATTTGGGACAAAGGCAAGGCAATCTCTATTTTTCTTTTATTTAGATTTATATTATTTGAATCATGTTAGTACCATAGACGGAATATTTTTATAATATTTCTTCAGAATATCATGAGGGATTTTTCAGGAAACAAAACTGAATACACACAATTTTTATGTACTATTTTGGCTGCATTGCTTCACGAATTAATGCCACACCATCTCTTGGTATAGTGTATTTATTTACAAATAAGGATGCTTAATAGTTAGATGGTGGAATTTTTCAAAATACATAACCAGTACCCTGTGCCTTGTTCAAAAATAGTAGTTTAATTAAAATTAGTTGTGCTTTCAGTAGATTTAGCTGTAGGTAGATAGCCTGAAGAGTCTCTAGAGTTTATGATTCTCAGACTAAGTGCTATAGTAGCTCTGATAATATAGAGATCGCAATTGTTCAGCTTTAACAACTGTAACATTGGAGGATAATAATAGGTAATGTTTGTTTATCCCATACTGTGTTCTAGACAACATAGGTTTTGTGTGTAATGTAATTTTACATGCCATTTTATTTAATCCTCTTAATAATCTTATAAGGTAGTTGATACACAGAACTTGGTAAGTGGCCAAGGCATGAAATGAAGTAGATCTTTTTGACTTCAAAATCCTCTTCTTACCCACTGAGTTACCTTCTCCTTTTCCTGAATAGAGAAGTTAGTGGCCTTTGCTGAGGCCATATTTTCTCATTTTACTGTAACTGCACAGTCCTTTGCATGACTGTGAGCAATGAATAAGAAAATATGGTCACAGTATGTGATTTGTTAGTCCCAGGTTAATCTTTTAGAGACTAGGTTAATCTTTTTTTTTTTTTTTTTTGCGGTACGTGGGCCTCTCACTGTTGTGGCCTCTCCCGTTGTGGAGCACAGGCTCCGGGCACCCAGACCCAGCGGCCATGGCTCAGGGGCCCAGCCGCTCTGCGGCATGTGGGATCTTCCCAGACCGGGGCACGAACCCGTGTCCCCTGCATCGGCAGGCGGACTCTCAACCACTGCGCCACCAGGGAAGCCCTAAGTTAATCTTTTAGAGACTGTAGGTTAATAAAAAATTTCAGAAGGTGGTACAATACAAAGATATTGATGTTTGTAGCCCTAGGTTAATCTTTTAGAGACTGTATAAAAAGGTGTACAGAGGAAGCCCTTGAGCAGAAAGCTGGGTTTTAATTTCAGTGGAGTGAAATGATTTGTAGAAATGATGTGTTTTGAGGAAGAGCCTGTTGATATAAAAATATGACAACCATTATAACAAACTGTTAATATATTATCACTTTAAGAAGAATTTTACATTCAAATGAATGCCACAATTGGGGCATAGTGTATGGGCGTTTAACAAAAATCAGTGATTCGCTGTGAGATATATTTAGTATTCTATATATATACTATATATTATAATATTCAGAGAAGAAAAATGTAGCCAAAGTTAGATAAAGAATGTTCAGAAATTCCATGCATGCTTTCAAATAGTCAACATACATATATTTACTATTAAATATTTAAAACTTCTGTGTTGTATTTGCCATGTGGAATACTTTGTAAATCATTATTCTTAGAGCTCTCATTTATGCCTGATATCCATTGTGATTCTTCAAAATGGCTCCACTTGAAATTTTGGATAATATAATAATATTTCTCTATATATGCATTTGAATTATAAATTATATAATTATTGTAACTGAGTTTTAATTAACAAGATAGAGTTGACTTTTATCTCCTGTTTTTCTGTCATATAGCATTGATATCACTGAGGATGATCCACGATGGCTGGGGGCGTGGTGGATTGGATTTCTCATGTCTTGGCTCTTTGCCTGGTCTTTGATAATACCTTTTTCTTGCTTTCCAAAACACTTACCAGGTAAAAATATTTTCTTTAAAACCAGGGAGTTTTATTCCAGTTCTAGGCCAAGTGTTGCTTTCTACATGATTACTAAGAACCCTAGAAAATTCACTGTTTTTTTAAATAGAATCTCAGTTGTCTGCCTATGCAAACTTTTAAATATCTGTCTTTATTTTAGGAAATATTGGGTAACAATCTTAATATTCATGGTTTTTCTTTATTTAATACCCAATAAAACTGTACATATTCACCTCTTTATTAAATACTAAATTTGTATCTTATGTGGTATCTGGAATCTTGCTTTATGTTTATATGAGATATAATATCTTTTAAACTATTAGTTTGTATTCAGTTAGTAACTTCAAGAGCCAATCAGCTTTAAATTATTGATGTTAATTATTTGTTAATGATAGTACAAGTACTTTTTTTTCAATTGTCACCAAAGTCATGCTTTTGAATACTTTTTTTTTTTTTTGCGGTACGCGGGCCTCTCACTGTTGTGGCCTCTCCCATTGCGGAGCACAGGCTCCGGACGCACAGGCTCAGCGGCCATGGCTCAAGGGCCCAGCCACTCCGCGGCATGTGGGATCTTCCCAGACCGGGGCACGAACCCGTGTCCCCTGCATCGGCAGGTGGACTCTCAACCACTGCGCCACCAGGGAAGCCCTTGTATACTTATTTTCACCAAATTTCAATACTAAAAATCTGTCCTAAAAGAAGAGATTAATAGAAAAGAATATCTGTTCCTTTGTGAGATTTTGTTTCTTTATAATCATGTGGTTCATATACATATCTATAGAAGTATTTTTCTCCAGGCTGAAGGCATTTAGTTGTTTCTGTTATATGTAACAGAATAGATGTAACAGGATAGATGATTAGCTTCTGGAAATGGGCAGAAGAAAAGTAGGCAGAGTAGAAGTAGATGGACTTGTTGATTTCTTTCTACCCTGGGCCATCCAACTTATGAGTCTATGTATTGACTGTTTTCTCAGATTTATTCACAGTACTATTATTAAAAGTTAGACATGATAATAGGTAGTAAATATTATTTCATCTAAAAAACATGTTAGAATTAGAGTAGAAGAGAAAAGCTTTAAACATTCTTTGTTTAATGCATAAAGGATGAGAATCATTAGAAAGCAAGAAGATAGAGTGGGTAAATTTACTATTTTTTTAGGTACAGCAGAAATTCAAGATGGAAAAACTTCCCAGATTCATCAGAGTAATTCTTTACAACACACAGATGGGAATTTTGGACAAAGTTTTAAAGATTTTCCAGCTGCTCTAAAGGTAAAATAACACTGTACACACACACACACACACACACACACACACACACACACACACACACACAGCTATACACACATACATATGTAGATATATGTATATATTACAAATATATGTAAACAGTATATCCATACACACAAATATTATCATAATGCACTCTTGCTGGCTTATTTACTGTAGTTCTAGCTCTTATAAAAACCTCTTCAGATTTAATTGTATTGTGCTTTGAGTAAATTTGGAAAACTATTCCAGAGTAGATTGGTTGGAAGAACATGAGTTATCTTATTGGCAATATCAATATTCTGGTTCCGCGTTAGCATGTAGTCCATTATCCCATGCCATTTCCCTTGTGTAATGGATGGATCAATTATCATTGAATTGTAAATACGTTTTTGAGAATGCCAAACCAATATTTTTCCCTTGTGAAAGAAGTGGTGGTTATTGGTTGCTTGTTTTGAATTTGAGGTTAAAGAAACAAAAGTGTTATGGTCTGTTTTATTGAACTTGGCAGAGAAGTATTCTTTCTATTTAGCATCATAAAAGTTTTGTACATAAGGGAATTTATAATTTTACCTTTTCAAGATTTGAACTTATTTACTTTTCATTATTTTTTTCCCTCCTCAAATGAAAGCCTTAACATGTTTTTACTCCATTCATCCTACTTTTTAACTCTCCTTCCTCCTCTTCCATACAGGCACATTCTTGTGTTTTGCTGAGATTGTTTATAATTTTTAATTCTAATTACTTTTATTTTCTTTTATAGTAGTTCTGTTCTATTTCATATATTTCTATTTAATTTATTTTATAAATTCTTAAATGTATCAAGAGTCATTACTCACCAATGCTTTTTTTATCCTTATGTTCTCATGCTTTGAGATCTTGATTCTGATTCAGATCTCTATAGATACAGCATTTTATTGCTGGTTTTTCTCAGATAGGATGCCATCTAAGTATCCTTGAATGTCAGAATGATATTTCTGACTGGATGGATACTTTCAGATCATACTCCTTTAATTCTAGTAGTCTGTAGATGTTGTTTGGCTCTTTTCTAGTTAAATATGTTGCAGTTGAGAAGTTTCAAGTTAATGTGATTCTTAGTTATTTCTATCTGCAAATTTGTAAATTTTTTCATTTCTCTTTGATTTTAGGAAATTCACTAGTTTATTCCTAAATATGTATCATTTTTCATTAATCCTTGCTTGGAGTCCATTATCTTTTTCAATCTGAAAACTTAAATATTTTCTATTCATTATTTTTAAAAATTATTGCATTTCTTCATTCAGGTACTTTTTTTCCTTTTGTCGCTATTGTTATTCTTATGTTCGATCATCTGGCTCTGACTTCTAAATCTCTTATCTTGCCTTTTTGTGACTCCTTTGTGTGTGTGTGTTGCTCAGTTTTATTAAATTTTTTTGCATTGAATATTCTAGAACTATACTTTGTGGTTTTTCACTTTATGGTTAAATATTGTGAAATAACTGAATCTCTACACTCCCCTCTGGTAGATTAATAAGGTTCTGAGAACTACAGCAATATAGACCCTTATTGAAAATTGCTTAACTCTATACCTAAGGTACTTAACTACCGAGAGCAATACTTGTGGAGCAATACCAAAAGTTTGATACTTAGAGACCACTCTCATCTTTGCTCACAGTCAATTCTTCATTTACTGGACATAGGGATTCAGAACACAATTTTAAAAAATCGAATATGGGGTAGATTTATTGTATGGAGATATATAGTAAGACTGGGGAAGAGAACTTTCCAAGCCAGCTTCTACCTCCTTTCCCTGGTCTGTTGCATATGATCAAGGCACATTCACCCTACTGTTTAATCATCTGTCAATTTTCTAGGTGCTCCATGTATAAATTTTCTCAACATTGTATTATAAAACTATTAGTGATCAGTATTTATACTTTTGCGCTAAAGAAAATGCTGAAATTTTACAAATAATTATATTGTATGTATTTAAAATGTGCTATTTCATCATGGTACCTACCATTCTAATGCTGCATTTTGCAGTATAATCACAGTTATTCATTTGGTGAACTGTATTTTTTCTTTAGAATTTGATGAGGAATACTGTCTTTATGTGTTTAGTTCTATCAACTTGTTCAGAAGCCTTAGTTACTACTGGATTTGCTACATTTTTACCTAAATTTATAGAAAATCAGTTTGGATTGTCTTCCAGCTCTGCAGCTACCCTTGCAGGTAAAACATTTTCTTTGTTCTAGCTTAATGTAATAATCTTACTTTACTACATTAGATATTTATTAAAATAGCATAATATTTTGGATAGTCCACTCCTTGAAGTTTAAACTTTACACTGATTTTGATAAAAGTTTCCAATTTTCTGACATTAGACAATCTATTGTATGAATTTGAGAGATACAAATGCTATATACAGAGCTAAAGCGAATATATATTAATCTTAATATTCAAAACATTAATTTTATTAATCTCTTACTTAATATAACTGTTAACTCATTTACTCATGTTGTTTCTAAATCACATGAGTGCTTTCATATGTTAAAACCATAGTACTACTTGTTTTTGATGTTTTCCAATTGTTGGTATAAATTACTGAGTATACGTGTATGTTTTCTCACTGTGTCTTCTTTCTCATTAGGGACTGTTTTAATTCCCGGAGCTGCTCTTGGTCAGATTTTGGGTGGTATCCTTGTTTCGAAATTCAAAATGACGTGTAAAATCATAATGAAGTTTGCTTTGCTCATGTCTATAACTGCACTTACACTGACTTTTGTATTTGTTTATGCCAACTGTGAAAATGCGCCATTTGCAGGGGTATCTGAATCATATAATGGGTAAATATATTTCACTGCTTTTTGATATTAATATCAGAGTAATAAACTATGTGTGTATTTCCAAGTATATGCTTTCTTAAATAAAATGATAAGAAATTGGCTTTTTAAAAAAATTGGAAGGCTGCTTTTCCTATGTAAGAATATGTAATTTTTATTTTTAGTTTCAATAATTGATATCATATTAACGGTTGGATATTTTTTCAGAAAGAACTTAAGAAACAACTGTTCTGTACTGAGTACTATTCTCAGGGATACAAAGATTAATATTACAGAATCTTTGTCCGTAATGGATTCAACATCCTAGGGAGAATTTCACATTATATGTTCCTATTGATTTAAATTTTAAAACTCCCTATGGTGAAATTCTCTTATTAGATGGATTGAAAATAGGCTAGTAGAGAAATTAAAATGAAGCTACAACTAGGTGATACTAATCACTGTTGTGTTTACTTCAGAAGTTCATGTTTATTATAGAGAAATAAATAACTTCTTGTTGTTATGACCTGTAAATATATTTCTACCTATAACTGGTTTGACCATTTTATCTTTCCTTGCCTTGTTTGTTTTGCTTTGAAATCCTAAGCCACAACAGAGGATCAGGCTGTAGGACATTGCCCAGCAGTGTGTTTTATGGCCCACGGTGCTGCTTTAATTGTTTGAATATATGTGTTTGAGACTGTTGAAGGGGATGGTGCTCCAGGTCAAGGACTCTCTAATTTTGTATTAATATGGCATTCAGATAACCTAAATAAAGGGAAAAGTTTGTTTTGAAAAGTTTGCCAGTAACAAGTATCATGATTTGTAGCTACTGTTCATGTCTGTCATTCTTTTATATTAATGAAAAATGTTTGAAAGCAATGTTTAGTCCAGCTCCATTACATTTGTTCAACAATTCATCGACTGCTTCCTCTGGCAGACTTTTATGGCAAAATTCCTACACTAACGGAGTTTCCAGGGTAGCAGGATAGATTGGGAAACAAAACAGTGAATGAACAATGAATTAGGTGGTGAGAGATATAAAAGCCTATGGAATTAAAAAGAACTTTTCAGTTTCTTTAATTAAATTTAGGAATGGCTTCATAGCATAATAGAGAAATGGGGCTAAAATATCCTCTAAGTATACAAAAAGCTTGAGAGAGAAAGATTTGGGAAAGAGGGAACGGCAAAGGAATATGTTAAGACAAAACATAAATGCTAGAAAGTGAAGGTACCAGTTTGAATGGCACTTAGGTCATGTGTCTGGAAATAGAAAGATACCTGGAAAGGTCGAAAGATAGACAGAGGTAAGTTGTGCAGAAACTGATTGACACCTATAAACTTTACCCAAATGTAACCCAAGAAACCACTTTTTTTGTATGTTCCTTTTAGAAGTACAGAAACTTCTGGATAGTTTAATACTACTCTATCACCTTGATGCAGAGATGATGTGGATGTGAATCCATCTGATATTTTCTACCTTAAACAAGAGTCACTACCAGATGAGTGGCCTTAGCCTAATCAGAAGGGAAAGCAAGTGAGGTGGTGTCAGTTTGAGGTGCATGTGGGGGCTGGTCATCGAGAGATATCAAGGTCTGGGACATAGAGACAGAGCTTAATTACATACACATTCTCAGTGGTGAAAAAAACTGAAAGTGAGTATACACACATACACACGCACATTCACACACACAGGATGTGTGTGCGTGTGTGTAGATTCTATTAATAAAGAGATAAGGCTTGAAGTCACAGTGGAGGTGTGAAATTGTCAGATCTTTTTTTTTTTTAAGTGGTACGTGGGCCTCTCACTGTTGTGGCCTCTCCCGTTGTGGAGCACAGCCTCCGGACGCGCAGGCCCAGCGGCCACGGCTCACAGGCCCAGCCGCTCCGCGGCATGTGGGATCTTCCTGGACCGGGGCACAAACCCGTGTCCCCTGCATCGGCAGGTGGACTCTCAACCACTGTGCCACCAGGGAAGCCCTGTCAGATCATTTTTCTCTGTGGTCCCAGATTCTTAATTTAGCTATGTGCCCTGCATATTAAAATGTCCACATCATGGACAGCTTAGTCATAATAACCTTATGCAAGAAACACGTGTATAAGAAAAAGTACAATGAAAGAACAGACTAAGAAGCTCAAGAGGGCTTCCCTGGTGGCGCAGTGGTTGAGAATCTGCCTGCTAATGCAGGGGGACACGGGTTCGAGCCCTGGTCTGGGAAGATCCCACATGCCACGGAGCAACTAGGCCCGTGAGCCACAACTACTGAGCCTGCGCATCTGGAGCCTGTGCTCCGCAACAAGAGAGGCCACGACAGTGAGAGGCCCGTGCACTGCGATGAAGAGTGGCCCCTGCTTGCCAGAACTAGAGAAAGCCCTTGCACAGAAACGAAGACCCAACACAGCCAAAAATACATAAAAAAATTAAAGTACCCTTAATTTAAAAAAAAAAAAAAAAAAGAAGCTCAAGAAATACCTCCTTAGTGAAGTGGGAGAAAGAGAGGTTGTGAAGATGCAGGGTTTGTAGTAAGTACACACAGTAGTTTTTCCCTATCTGGCCTATAGCTAGAATTTCATTGCTTATCTGAAACAACACCTTAAAGAGGCATGTCTATCAAGGATTTGCAGTAGATTTAGGGAAATCTTTGCTTATTGTAGAAACATAATTATAGAATAATAGTTTGGATTCAAATAAGACATTAATGTTTAAATTCAGCTATTTGTGATAAACATGTTTCTCATATATACATATATGTATGCATAAACACGTGTATTTTTTAAATTATTATATATATTTTGTGTATAATCAAAATGATATATTTTAAATATTTTTAATATTCAATTTTTAAAAATTTAAGATATTTTATATATTAAAAAATAATATGTATAAATTAAGAAAATTTAATAAACTTCACAAGCACTGGCTATTTTCCTGGTAATAGTTTCCCCTTTACTTTATGAAATAAACCTTTAGAAAATGTGTAGGCTAAGGTGATTAACCCTTGATAATAAAGAATATATTCTATATTTCTTTGTTTCTACTATAGTTTGCCTCAGACTGTCTTAAACTTTCATGTTCTTAGTAATCATTTGTCAATAATATGGGGATTATATATTGGAAAATTTTAATTTAAAAATTATTGTGTAGAGGCTATTTCTAGAGTTTCAGAGATAGTTTTTCTGTCACCTTATTTCTACATCTACATTGTAAACTAGATGTGGGCAGAGACTATCCTGATTGCTTTCATGAATGGAATCATGCTTGATAAAGACATCTAGCAGCAGCCTGTGGAATAGATTTGAAGACAGAGAGACTCTAAGCAGAGAGATGAATTACTTAAAATTTACTCTTTGATCACCCTTTCCTTCAAACTCCCTACTGACTTGTTCCCCATTTGTTTTATATTCTTCTCTTTAATCTGTTTCCTTCATGAGCTTCTTGTTCTCCACTTACTCCTTAGGTATCATCATTTTGCAACATAGCAGTTATTATCTTATGATACTTAGATAAATTGCTCATTTACTGTTTTTGATCCCCTTTGCAAGAAACTTGGCTTCATGGTTGCAGGGAATTTTATTCCTCCCTCCCTCCCTCTTCCCTTCCTCCCTTCCTTTCTTTCCCCCTCCCCGCCTCCCTCTCTCCCTTCCTTCCTCTATCTTTATCTCTATTTCTTTATTTATTTTAGATATATTTCCACCACTTTGAGTCTAGCACATGATTGAGCTCACTATGTATTCATGAAATAAATGAACTCCCAAGACCTCTCTGTACTCTTCAACTCTTTATATGGTTGATCTTATCATTCTCAGAGTTTCAGCTACATCTATATGCAAATGGATATTAAGATACCTGGCTCCAGGCCAGATTTCTTCACCAAATTTGAGACTCTTAATTTCAATATGTATAAACCCATACACATCACCTCTTCCCCAAAACTAGTCCTTCTCTACCAAAATGCCAAGTTAGACACTAGGAGTCACTCTTGACTTTTCCATCCTGTTCCTATCTTCAGTCAACCAAGCACCAAATCTTACTGATTCTACATCCAAAATATTTCTCAAATCTGTTTTTTTTAATCAAAGTTCTATTTTAGTTCTCCTACACATTATCATAATTTATTGCCTAGGGTATTGTAACTGGTCCCCTTCCTCCAAATTCAAACTCTGTATAACTCCTAGGGTTATTTCTTTAAAATGTACTTTTCACATTGCCACTTTTCAATCTTAAAATACTTGATTACCTTTTCAAAATAAGTTAAAGCCCATTGTTTTTTAACAAGGCCCATGAGACTTTCAACAATCTGGTCCATGACTCTTTTCCAACTACATTTCCTATCACTCTCTGCCTCAGACATCATTCGTATTTCTCCATATAGAATGCTATTTCTCACCTTTTGACTTTTATCAGCTTCTCTGAAGTACCCTTCGCCTTCCCCATTTACTCAGCTAACTCTTACTCATTCTTTAAGACTCATCTCAGGCAGATGCTCCTTCAGACCCACTTATCTAAACTTTGGCTTGTTTTAAGTGTCATTCCTCAGTGCAGATATATAAAATACACTTTGTTGATATCTATAACCACAGTCTATAACCATATTAGTGTATAAATTTGTGTCCACTCTACTCCTAGACTGTGAAATCTTTGAGAATGGCTACTGTCTTATCAGCTTTGTAGTCCCAATACCTAGCATAGGGCCTAGCACTTGCTCAATATATATTGGTTTAATGAATAAATAAATAAGGGATTGGAGAAGTATCTTTGCCTAGGGTAACCCTTTATATTTTAAAAGATGTTCCTCCCTGGGAACCAGGAGTATTATATTTGGAAAAGAAAGAAAAGTAAATTAATTTCTCTGGGACTCAGTTTTCCCATTGATAAGGTGAGTATGCTGAAGATTACAATTGTATTCATCCTTCCAGGTTTAAAATTTCACTCACATCCCAGGGAAATTTGGCAGTGGCTGGATACATTTTGGTTGTCAAAACTAAGGGGATGCTACTGGCATCCAGTGGGTAGAGGCCAGGGATGCTGCTAAATATCCTACAACCCACAGAACCAGCCCTCCCTCACCCCGCACCAAAAGAAAAAGAAAAAGAATTATCTGGTACCAAATGAGAAACTGCTTTATTTGCTTACTCTGCCTATGTTTTAAAAATCATTGACAGACATTATATTATATAGCTATTGTTTCTACTGCCTGTCTCTTCCACAAGAAGTTAATTAAGCTCTATGTGAAAAGGCAGACATTCTGTTTGTTTTATTTGTTCAGTAATTAAATGAAGTGTTGAGTGAGTGAATAAATGATTGAATGGCAAGATATAACAATGCTTCTGAAGTGTCCATTAAAAGTTATAACATAGATAATTTACCCATCTTTTATTTCTTGTTGACAGGACAGGAGAACTGGGAAACTTGACTGCTCCTTGTAATGCCAATTGTAACTGCCTGCGATCATATTATTATCCTATCTGTGGAGGAAATGGAATCCAATATTTTTCTCCCTGCTATGCAGGTTGTACAAATTCTGTTTCCAAAAGACATCCAAAGGTAACTTGTGTCTTTACCTTACCTTACCTTACTTCCTTTACCTCAAAGAGGCAGTATGTTTGTGTATTTCTGATGCCCTTCCTTATCCCTCTAGTGGTGTTATGCTGTGCCTAGTCTTTCCTTCCTGGCCCACCTCCTCCATTCAGAAGCCAGGCATAAAGTTTCAGTCAAGTAAAATGAATAAGTTCGAGAGATCTGCTGTACAACATTGTACCTGTGTCAACAATAATGCATCGTACACTTAAAATTTGTTGTGTCTTACCTTAATTTAAAAAAAAAAAAAAAGGCCCCTGACCACTCCATATGAAAAAGATTCTTCTTCCTTTATACCTCACATTCAATTACTGCTGAAAAATCAGTTTAGCAGTTCTTCACATACATCTTTATAACATCACTTCTGTTATAGAAGTGAAATATTATTTACCTTTTTACATTGTTTTATTTTTTCTCTATACTTTATGTCACTAGAAGTCAGGGAACTTCTCTTATTCTTACTGAGTACAGTGTATATAATAAAAACACAGTAAATATTTGTTGCTTTTAATTGATACACCATGGACACATTAAAAAAATATACAGATCACTAATCTGTTCTGAAATGCAAGTTTACTTTTAGTTGTGGATTAGAATGCATATCAGGACTTCCCTAGTGGTGCAGTGGTTAAGAATCTGCCTGCCAATGCAGGGGACACGGGTTCTATCCCTGGTCCGGGAGGATCCCACATGCCGCGTGGCAACTAAGCCTGTGTGTCACAACTACTGAAGCCCATGTGCTCTAGAGCCCGCATGCCACAACTACTGAGCCCACGCACTGCAATTACTGAAGCCTGTGCACTCTAGGGCCCGTGCTCCACATATGAGAAGCCACCGCAACGAGAAGCACATGCACTGCAATGAAGAGTAGCCCCCGCTCGCTGCAACTAGAGAAAGCCCGCGCGCAACACAGCCAAAAAATAAATAAAATTTTAAAAAAAGAATGCATATCAGTTTACCTAAATATGATTTCTTTTTAATACAATTAAATGGTTTAAGAAAATCCAATAGAATTTTGTTGTACTACATCTACACTCTAAAGATTTTATCTTCATTAAATTTAATAGCCTGGGAAGAAATAATATTCACATTACTAGTAGTACATAATAGGTAATGTTATGCATTAATAGGTAATGTGATAACTTTAAAAAGACCTGAGGGAAATATATAATATGATATAAGAGACTACAATGAATAAGGTATGTAAGAATTATATGACAAAACAGCACAATCTTGGATATTTGAAATATGTATTAGTGAAATGGCATTCCTTTTCCTATATAAAGATAACTTTAAGATTGCAGGAAAAGAGTTTTACATAAATAAATAGAAATCATTAATTGAAATAATCTATAACAGTACTTCAGATTTCTTTTAGAACTAACACAGATGTCTGTGTGTGTGTGGTTATACACATTTATATGTTCATATATACGCACATAAATATATGTCTGTACATATGTATACAGATCTTTAATGATTTTGTGTGTAATAAATACATCGAACATTTATCTCAACAGAGATGTAGGATTTCATCTTTCTGCTAGGGGTAAACCAGAATGTGAGAAACAGTATACATTTTTTTTTCATATTACCTAGCTTATAGACTTAAAAATAGTTGTCTAAGAACATTGAAAAATATGCCAGAAAAAATGTGGTGAATCATAGCAGACTTAATAGACTTGGTTGACATGCAGTTTTAATCCTTGGAGTAAAACTAACTAAATAACTACCATAAAGTTCCTGTGAAAATTTAATGAAAGATTACCATACTTTCAAACCACTGGACATCTGGGGTTGCTTTAGTTTCAAAACAGGTTGAGAAAATTAGGTGTTTGTGTCAGTTATAAGGAATCAGATTCCACAAGTGAGCATAATACATATCATAGGTAAAGGTAAACTATTCCTTTGAGAGGCAGATAAGTAGGTAGCATTTTCCTGTATATAAAATATCATCAATCAATAAGTGCTATTGACTAACTCTAATTAGAAGATTATGACAAGGAATTAAATTAATGGAAGGGTTTTACTCACATAGCAAAATGTATAGACACAAATACCGTCTTGCACAAGGAAACCAAAATAAATGAATAAATAAGTAAATAAATAAAAAATCTAATACCCAGAGCACACTTGAAATGGTATTGGTTATTTTGACATGGTGAATTCGATATTTATATTTGTCACCAAATATTATCATCACCATTTTAAACAATAAATTGTCTTCTAGGGATTGTTTCAGAAAAGCAAGTTATTTTGACTTCCAAATTTTCTTTTTGACCTGGCTTTTTTATGTCCAACTAGTCCATGTAACAACTCATTTTTTCATAGGATCTTTTTATGAAATATATCAAATAGGCAAAATGCATTGATAATAATGTAATAAATATCTATGCACATTTGTTCACAGAAATAGAATATATTTCCTACCAGTGATCTGAACTACAAAAACAGATGTTGACTAGCAGCTAGCTATATTATAGGCAAATGTATACTTTTTAATGTACGAGAGTTGTAAAGCTTCATTAAGATACAAAATACTGTTTTCAGTTTTCCTTCTTAAAATTTTAAAAGGCTACTTTATTTCATTATTTGACATATCGGATTGCTGAGTATGTAATATTTCAGTTTAGGAATGTCACCTGCATATTTGATTTTCCTGAATCAGTACCAGTGGTCTCTGGCCTTTGGGACAGTAAAAGCACCACTTCACCTTGACTTCTCTAGCTCTGCTCTGACTTTATTGAGGCCTTAAACATATAAAAAGATTTGTAGTAAGGATGGGCTTGAGATGTAAAAAGCCTTTAAAAAATGATTATGCCTAACTTTTCAAATACCTGAACTCTTTTCCTACAAAAGTAATACTTGTGATTTTTAAACATGTTACTTTCCAACATTTCATATTATTAATTTATATGTATACATATATGTGCATATATATGTGTATATATATATTAAATAGTTAATATGTTAATAAAAAATAGCCTTCAGGATAACATAATAACTTCTAGTTTTTGATTATCATAAATATGTCATCTTAAGAAGGATCCAGTTTGCTTTTGGTAAAACAATTCAAAAAGTTCAGAAAATTATAGTAAAAAGGTTTAGTTGAAAGTAGTTTTTTTTTTTCCCAAACTCTTGTAATGTATTAGTTAATTTACTGGGGCAATTGTTAAAATTAGAGTGTTAGTTCTTTCAAACTAGCATAGATAGTGAGATTGTCACTATGCATGCTTTTCTTTGTGTCCTAATAATGGAAAAGAAGAAAATTAGGAAAACTATTTGAACAATTGTGATCTATTGAAAGCAGCCTAGAATGTGTGAGATCATCTAATTGTTATATTCTTGTCAATTTGTTTTATAAGACATGAATCAGTAACAGATTACAAGTTAAAATAATGGACACAAAAGTCAAATACAGATTATTCTGCTTTGTAACTATGGCCCGTTGTTTTCACTTGCTTGATTTCTTAAGGGTTATTACTGTTTCTTATCACTATTTGATGTGTATGAATTAAGACTGTGTAAGTGTTTGCCATGTCTAAAACTCACATAATTTGCAATGATAAAATATGTTTTGAAGATAAGCACTTTTAGTATGTTTATGTCTAATATTTCCAGGTATATTATAACTGTTCATGTATTGAAAGAAAAACAGAAGTAACACCTACTCCATCAAGTTTTAGTTTTGAAGCTCAAGCTGGGAAGTGTTCAAGTCAATGTAAAAACTTGCCTGTATTCCTTGGCATTTTCTTTGCTGCAATTGTTTTTACCTTCATGTCTGGTACTCCTATAACTGTGTCTATCCTAAGGTATGTGTTATATTGTGAAATTTGCCATCCCTAAGCCAACATGTTGAATGAAAAAAAAATGGACTTAGGGATTTATTTGGGGTTTATATTGACTGTTGGTTCCAATACTAATTCAGCCTTTACAAGATCATTAGTTCTGTGGCATTGGGAATGCTACCTCATTGAACCCAAGATGTTTGAGGCTTTAACAAGATCATGGTTGTGAAAGTGTCTTAACATTGCCTGCTTGGCATGTACTCGATGCTAGTTTCTCTGCTTCTTTCATGAGGCTTCGGTTGTAAGCTGGAGTTATAATCATTTGCATTTGAGTATGATGGAAATGGCAGTGCATTCCACATGTGTCAGAATCAGAATGATGTGCATTCTGTCTTATACAGTAGGTGCTGTGATATTAAACCTTCCTGTAAACAGTAAAATATGCTGGCTGTCCCCTGGCTCTTCAGTGTTTTGTGCTTTCATTGGCTCTTCTTCCTTCCACACCACTTTGTAAAAATATTTCCTATTTGCTCTTCCATAAGCTCATCTGCCTTTCGATATCTTTCCTAACAAACTAGTTTTTCCGTCTTCAATTTTTGTTCCTTGATACTCACTGCTTTTTCACATACTTTTTGACAAAGAGAAGCTTCAGAGATTTTGTCTAAAAACATTAAGTAGTCTGTTAACATAACACCTATTACATCTATGTCACTTTTTACCTACATATATATTTTTTTAAAGACTACTTGATCTCTTCTATCTCCCATCTAACTCTTGTGTGCCAACATCATGTCTCATTCATCTCTGAGAGTTATTACTTAAAGAATTATTGTTGAATCAAATTGAGCGTCAGAAATTGTTTTACACTACCTCAAATTTGTAACTGTAACTCACAGGTATGATTTCTGTCTCAAAGTTAATAAGAGAATAAGAATTATTTGCTTGCACCTTAAGCCATATGACTTGTAACTTATGGGATAGTCAAATAGAAGTCTTGTTAATGAATGTCCTTTCTTCTTTACATTTGCTAAAATTCATACATATTCAATACATTTGTTAAAACTCATTTGACTCCTTTTTGGTATTATTTGCAGTATTTTAGTTGAGATAACATTTTTCTTCTAATTCCAGAAAGGTTGAACTGTATATAAGCTGTTATAAATAATTTGTTTATTTCATGTGTATAGTGTTTGCTTTAATCTAGAAATGCTAAGCTGTTACATAAATGAATTTGCTCAAAGAGTAAATATACTATACAGCCATTTTTTGTCTTATATGCATTTAATATATCCAGGTGTGTTAATCAAAAGCAGCGGTCTCTAGCATTGGGAATACAGTGTGTGTTGCTTCGATTATTAGGTATGCCATTTTTCTTAATGCATTGGTAACTGTTGGTTATTTTTATTCATTACTGTTATTGATTTATTCACTTACAGTATGTGCCAAGAAAACAATTAGTTTAACTGCAGTGGAACTGCAATTAGTTTCTGCAATTGTCATTGAAAAACAGAGCTGTTTTTCACTATTTAAGATGTAGTATTATTTATATATCACATAGGAAAATAATGACTTTACTTTTCACCTACCTGATTGGTTAACTGTTGTTTCCAATTCTGTAGCAAATATAACCCTAAAGAGTATATTATATTTATTTAAAATATAACATATTATCATCAACACATTTCTAATAGAGCAAGTAAAAGACATAATTTTTTTTCTATTCATATAAAACCCATCACCAACATAAATTATGATAAAATCTTATTTATAACTATTGTAATTCCTTTTCCTCCCTGTATTTAACTCCATTTAGGACATAATTATGTTACATTAGCATTGAAAAATGATGAATTTATATGTTTCAATAAAAACTGTGTTGTGAATATTGTATCTAGTTAAGAATTGATGGAAGAAATAATTTATGCCAGAAAATTTTTAAGGTCCCAGATGTAGGAAGAATAATAAGGCAGAAACATGTCTTACACGTAATTATATGTGTGTATAATTTTACGTATAATATTATACCCATAATATTAAGATTATTTATAAAAATAAAAATCAAAAGCAGGAAGCATTAAGAGATCCCCTAGACCAACTTTTCAATTTTTTAGATGAGTAAATTAAGGACCTGAGAGATTCAGGGATTTGCCCATAGTTGCACAATTAATGGTGAACTAGGCATGTTAGTGTGAATGTGTGCATGTACATATATACATTCCCATGCACATTTATGTCACCGTATATATAAATATGTATACTCACACACCCACATTAGTTTACATGCACATGCACACACACCCTCACACACACGCATAATATATATGCTGTAGTTTAGGAGACTTATTCTGTGCATCAATAATTTATTTTTATTTTTTTAAAGTATAATAGCTAATTTCAAAGACATTTATTAAATTAGAAAAGCAGTGAATTAGAATATTTACTTAACTAAGTATTAACCCAATACATGACAGATGTTTATTAAAATAATTTCTTGAATTGATTAGAAATATATAATATGTATAATTATTTTAGAATGTTTTATCTGCATTTCTTTATATTCCTATTACTTGTACATGAACTGATTTGCATATGGGCAGATTAATACCTATATATAAAATATATACATAATCATATATAAAAAAATCTGTAACTATAAACTATAATCTTTACTTATGTGTATTTCACATGTAATTCTTCTAGGCACAATACCTGGGCCTATTATATTTGGCATCACAATAGACAGCACATGTATTCTCTGGGATATCAACGAATGTGGAATTAAAGGAGCTTGCTGGATTTATAATAACATCAAGATGGCCTATATGCTAGTGGCCATAAGTAAGTGGTGACTTTTTGATATCTTTAGAATAAATGGATTATGTCAAGAGAAAAAAAATCTTATTGTTACTTACTTAGGTTTTGAAATGTTCAGTCCATGCTTTTGGATTATCCTATAGTCCTGAAGCCGAGATCATTTATCATAGCGTATTATAAAAGGTCTTACCTGGAGTCTGCGAGGCTCAGTCTAAAATAGAAGAGAGTAACATTTTAGCTTTCATCATATCACATATCATATAATTTTCTTTTAACAACTTCTCTCAAACTTTTTTTGGAAACTATAACAAAAAGCTAAAAGAGAATTCTAAGAAACTGAAACGATTGTCATTTAGGCACCTGGGCTTTGGAAAGCACACAGAGCTGAGGTAGGGAAGTATTTTCTGGCTCTAAGGCACGTTGTAAAAAACCTTTTTATGGTTTACAAGGTTAGCCATGATGTTTAACCCTTTTTGCCTTTGGTAGTCTGTCTTCCATAGTCTTGGTTAAGCAATCAATGAAAATTAAGAATAAGGAAATAGATTAATGCATCTAGTTTGAAAGAGTATGATAAAATTTAAAATTTTAAAAACCTAAGAAATTAGAGTATTTAAAAATAGAGAAATTCTAGATATAAATACACACACATACAGAGTTGACCCTTGAACAACATGGGTTTGAACTGCTCGGGTCAATTTATAAGCAGATTTTTTTCAATAAATATGTACTACAGTACTGCACAGTCTTCGGGTTGGTTGAATCCACCATCTGGAACCGCAAATACAGAGGGCAGTCTGTAAAGTTATATGAGGATTTTTGACTGCATGGGTTGCCGGTGCCCCTAACCCCTGAGTTGTTCAAGAGTCAAATGTGTGTGTATGTGTGTGTGTGTGTGTGTATTTAAAATAATGTGTGATTTTCATTGTGATTGTGGTGTGATTATTTTTGCACATGTATCAAGATAGCTTGTTTCTCCTACATGTGTTTAAATCCATAGTATGCTGTCTGCATTTATAATGACAGAATAATAAATTATCCACTGAAGAAATAAATATATAAATCTAGCAAAATAATGAGAAGATAAATATTGACTAGAATAGGCAAAATTAATCTTCCCATCACTTTTACCTGTTAAAAAACATTTTTTATTCAGTATATTTTTATGCTTAAAAATTTATTTAATTGGTTATGTTTGTACTTTTTGACCAAAAAATATAGATAATGAATTGTTCCTTTACCTACTCTGTAGTGAATATGAGAATTTTTTCCCCAAAACATATATACCTTTAAATATTCCAAGAACATTGTAACAGTAGTACCTATGTAATTGTTCTTCTTATAAATCTAGAAATGCTTAGCACAGTGAGTATTCCTGTTTTTCAAATACACAGTTTGAGTAAAATATTAATGATTAACACAAATTAGCTACTGCAAAAACCATATTGTGAGGTCATTTAATTTATTTGGCTGGCACTTTGATGCTTGTACTGTGACCAGAACTAGTTTTTCTTCAAATAACTGAGCTTAAAATCAGAGTTCTTTGAAGACAAATTGAAGCCTGTGAAGAGTATTGAATGTTATATATTCACATAGAGGCTTTCTTTTAAGAACTCCAAAGCCTTTTTTATTTTTAGAATTACTTTTCATCATGGACATGAAAATGTTGCAACTTATTATTCAGGTTCAAGGATGTCATAAGCTATTTTTCCTTGGTTAAGAATGTATTATTGTAACCAAAAATAGAATAATTATTGTACATTTTCATTGTTTAGAAAGAAAATAAGGACTAATTCATTGAATTATGGACAGATGTTCTATTGAAGTATATCAACTTTCTCAGTAAAGTTTTAAAAATTTAAAACAAAACTAATTGCTTATATACTTCTCTTTAAGTAGTGAGTTTCTACTCATGAAGAATTTTTCAATGAGAATTAATTTTTATAATAATTAAAGGCCCAAATGCATGATTAATATTTGTTTCTATATTTAGGTGTTATTTGTAAAATTATCACCATTTTCTTCAATGGGCTTGCAGTCTTTTTGTATAAACCACCACCATTAGGCATAGATGTGCCATTTCAAAATCAGAATTCAGTTGTGACTACGGTTTCATTAGAATGTGATCTCAGCAAAGCAGGGAATGATGGATAAAACAGCAAAAAAGAAGATTGAAAATTGGCCTCCATCAGTAAGAATACACATTGTCACTGCAGCATTAACTATACAATATGGACAATCATATTTTAAAAATTGATATTTTATAATTAAATGTGTTTTCTGTATATGTATGGACTCTTAATTTGGTTTTGTTTTAATATAAGAAACAGACCTGTGCCTTCAAGGCCCTTCAGAAGCCTCAAAACACACACACATACACATATACACACAGAGATACATCTAGGTATGAAATCCCCAACTAATAAACTATACTAGAAACATAAAACCAATGATTAGTTAAAAGTTTACATTTTAAAAACAAAGTGATGTTTCTATCCCTCTTACAACTTGTTTTATCTTAATTATCATTGCCAATAGTTTGGGCTTTTTTAGAAAATTTATGGTGTAAAAATTTAAATGCATCAAGTTTATGTTCGAAGTTTCAAGAACTGTTATTGAAAGACCATGAATTTAAAACCATCTAAATAATATTATTTGATTTTAAATATACTTATACTAATCTGTCCTGGATTTATTACAGAAAGTTACTGAACTATTAGAATATTGGTTAATTACCTTCTTTGTGTCCCAGTACATAGTGAATTCGGAAATATTAGCATTGTATGCACATATCTTCACTTTAACTCAAGAATTCCAGAAAGTGATTTGTTGATATTGCTGATTTTTAACACTTACCTCTTATTACTCTATGATAGTTTTATTCAATTACATGTCTTCCAGAGGAATGTGCCAGCTTCAGTAAAGAAAAGTGCCAATTAGACAGGAAAAGATCTCTTTTTTTTTAATGGCTTACATGCATTTTATTGATATTCTTTGAAAAGATTTCTTAATGAACTACTGATCACTGTTTGTATACTCAGTACTTTAACTTTTCTCATTTTAAAAACTGATCACCTAGTACATTCCTTATAGCACTTCAGTAGTGCTTTGCTCATAGTAGGCATGTATTATTGTTGTTTGATTAAAACATTGAACTCTACTCTTTAACTGATCCACTTATTTAAAGATTAAGTATTTCACATATATGATAACATTATAATTCCATTTTTTTCAGATCAGACTTAGGCCAACTTTGTCTACTCAGAATGTGGAGGAGATAGATCAGTGAACATCAATAAAAATAACTTCTACCTGGTCAAGAATTTTACTGATTAAGAGAAGTGCTGAAGTTCATACCCATTTGAAATTTCATAAAATACAGCTACTAATTTAATAAGATTCATTATCAGCTTTTTCCTAGGTTAGCTTTTTACAAGCAGTGTTTTATATACACTGTGATCAGAATAACAAACAGAGTAAAGGCCTGATAGGAGACCAGGATCAGAAGCATTAGTACTTCACAGAGTTTAGGAGATTATGTTTGGTGGTAATTAGTGGCCAGTGATGATTCAAGAAATGAGTAGCATTTATAAATTGAAATGCAAGAAGGAATGCATTAGAGTTAGGCAAGCAAGCACACTTGAATATTAGAGAATTATAGGAGCAGTGGGTCAGGAATCAGAGGGACAGACCTACTTAAACCAGGAACATATAAACACCAGAGACTGAAGCCAGATGGGTGGTCAAAAACCAGGTATTTGAGAAGCAGGAAATTCATAACAACCAAAGAGACAGTTCAAGGTAGGCAGGGGAGCAACCACGTGATACCTCAATTCAGAAGCAGTTTCCCTCCCACCCAGACGGACACATTTTAAATTCCTCTTGGATCCAAGGCTAAAAGGAGATTTTAGGCTTTCTATATCCTATACGTGGAAGCAGGGAATTGAAACATTTTCTAGCTGTAAAATAATGGCAAATCCTCAGGAACTCATTATTAGAGATGTGAAACAACAGAAAGAGAGGAAACAATAATTATAAAACATATTGGTCTAAAGCCACTTAATTTAGAGAAAAGAAAAAAAATCACCCCACTCATAGATACAGTTTGATGAATTAGTCACTAAATAATTGGCATTCATAATGTTTTTTAGTTATCAAGGGTTTCACTGTATTCAGCATACTCAATTTTAAAGATGATAAACATTTTTACAAAGCTTTAAATGAAAATGATTAAAGTGAAAATAATTTTGGCACTTGAAAGAAGTCAGACTTTTATTCATAACATACATATTTACAAAGAATACCTCTTATGATAGGGCAGTATAGACACTACTGTAATTTATAAACATTGTTTATACTTTTGGATTCACCTAGATTATATGAGTTGGTATTATGCTACTTTTAGAACATAATTTTTCATAATATGTATTTTTCACAATTTATAATGATTTTTAAGTAAGTTTGAATCTGTAAGTTGACTATGGTGATTTTTGTACATATTGGATATATGTCTTAAAATTTAACATTTGGATTTTCTTAATTGTAGGAAATACAAATGTAAAACTCATACATGGAAATAACTGTATATAATTGTTTAGCTATGTAAAGTGACAGAAAATACAAGTAAAATTTTGGCTCTTATTTTTTTCAAGATTTTCTTTATTATAAATAATTATGTAAAATGTATATATATTTTTAAAAATATCAAAATGTTTGTATTAGTTTGTTTTAAGTGTTTAACCTTATTAAATGTCACAGATTTTGAAATACGATTTGTCTCTGTTTATGTATAAACATACATTGGATGGTTGGGAGAGGGAAAATCAGTGTACTTTTGAAGTCGGTGAATGTAATTTAATTAATCCAGTGATTTCTGCTATCTCAATGGATGTATTTAATTCAATATAAGCCATTCATTATGAAATATAGTCTAAAATTCTTTCGTATAACATTTTCCATGTAAGACAGATGAATATGTAGGATTTATATGAGTAGGATATGTGTTACAGATGGTTTATTGTGAAGTATCTGACACCAAAAGTAATGTGTCTTGGAAAGGTTATATTTAATTCATCTTGGGTTATCAAAATTCTCAGTACAATATCTTTAAAGAAATCAAATTGGACATTAATTTGAGATGTAATATTCTTTTCCCCTCACTATAGCACATTCAGGTTCCTTTAGCCTTTTTTGTATGTACCCCAAACAATAAACATTAACATATGTTACATGTGAGTGATGAAAAATAACTAAGAAATCAAAAACAGATTTGGTAAATTGGATCAAAACATTTTAGAATTTTAACTAAAAGGAATATAGGTTATAAAGATTACCAAGAATTGACATTCTAGTTTTTTCTTTTTAGATTTAACTTGTCTATTTTTAAAATTTTATTTTGTAATATTTTAGACTCTTAAGAAGTTGTAAAAATAATACAATTCCCCTATAAGCTTTACTCAGCTTCCCCTAATGTTGACATTTTACATATCCATAGAACAATGACCTAAACCAGGAAATCAGTTAATACCACATCTGCAAAAGGGTGTGGCAGAACTATTTACTATGATGGCAGTATTAGTTTTATTTTTGAATTGTTGAACTATGCACGTTAAAATGGTACATTTTGCTATATGTAAATTATGCCCCCAAAGAGTTGATTTGCAAAGAAGAAATGATATTAGAAACAATGTTAAAAAAACAACTATTGCTGGCTGTTTCGAAGTCAAATGAGAAAGCCTAAGAGAATCACACTAGTGATGAGGGTATTTCTAAGAAAGGAGGCTGGTATCTCCTCCTTACTTGTATGTTTGCTGAGTTCAGTCCCTCCCTTCAGAATGGAGTATGTACCCCAACATGTTAAGGCAGGACAGGAACACAGAATTGGGTTCCTGGCTTAAGCTGAGGGATCACAATGCAAAGAGAGGAAGCCTCAGAGGGTTAGCTGCACTCATAACATCTGAAAATGAGAATTTCCCATGCCATGAGATCATGAGATAGCATGAAATGTGGCATTCTTGAGCAGCCCTGATGGGACTCTGCCCAAAAGAGCTGCCTGCTATGAGGGCCTACTACAGGAAGAAAGTAAGGTGGGTAGGTCTGTAAGAAATCAACTCAAGGGAGCATCAACCTGCCTGGGAATTGATAATTTCAGATGCCAGTATTGACCCACAATTGCACCCCATTTTTAAACTAGCTTTTGTAGACTTGCCATGATGGAGGGCATGGAGGTCAGCCAGGTCTAGTCAAGAGAAAACTATGTAGGTCCTAGTGGTGTCAGGTTTTCGCCTCTCTTCCTCTATTCCTTCCACCCCTTCCTCAGTGCACAAGAATACAGAAGATGAAAAGGACTACAGATCTCCCTTGACTTACAACAGGGTTATGTCCTGATAAACCCACTGTAAGTTGAAAATATTGTAAGTCAAAAATACGTTTAATATACCTATCTATCAAACATCATGACTTAGCCTATCTTAAAGGCACTCAGAACACATATTAGCCTACAGTTGGGCAACATCCTGTACACGAAGCCTATTTTATACTAAAGTTGATTTTATTGAATTCTGAATTCCACAAAGTGAAAACAGAATGGTTGTATGAGTACAAAATGGTTGTATCGTTTACCTCAGTGACCACGTGACTGACTGGGAGCTGTGGCAGCTGCTGCCCATGTGGCAGCAGAGTATCTACAACATATCGCTGGCCTGGGAAAAGATCAAAATTCAAAAGTCGAAGTACAATTTCTACTGAATTAGTATCACTTTCCCACCATCCTGATCTCAGAGAGACGGCAGTGAGTGGTCCTGAAGAGAGATCTTCGTTCCCTGCCCAGGAATTGAACCTGGGTATCCTGGATGAAAACCAGGAATCCTAGTCACTAGACCACCAGGGTCTGGAGGCTAGAAGCAAAGTGGCCCTGGCTCTTTCCCCCATTTGAAAGCAAGAATGTTTCAAGGAGGCAAAAACTGTAAAAACAGGTACAGAGTTTATTATTAAAGACACAGCACAATGTATGGGAGAGCACACAGAGAAACAGTTTAGGACTGAACCTAGGCAGAGATACACACACGGAGAGAAAGGGTGTGGGTGTCCTCCCTACTGAGGAGGAACTCAGTAAGTCAGAAACTAGGCAGAGATACACACCCGGAGAGGAGCGTGGGCGTCCTGAATGAGGAGTGCAGGAAAGAGGTGATTTAAATCACTTACATAGGACAGTCCTTCCGGGTCTTTGTTTACTTTGGCCAATTGTTTGTTTCTTTTTTCCCACATGTGACCTGTTCTAGGATCCTCCCCAACATGCATGCGCAAATTTTTGCTAAGATGGATCCCACCGCAGAGGCCTGTGGGTGCATGTCCACACTTATTATGGGGTGGTGCCCCCTCCCTTTTTGACCCCCAGGGAGCCTTCCTGCGCATGTGCAGACAGGGAAGTTTTCCTTGACCTCAGGAGTGGTCATCTTATCTCTTTACTTGAGCAGAGCTCAGCTTCTGCCACTAGCTTTGTCTTGGAGTGTCTGGGTGAGAACACAACTTCAGTTTTACTCCACTTGACAGACACCAGCTGTCCGGCCCAGGGGCCCATCTATCTCCTACCTCAGTCCTAAAGTTGAAAAAACGGTAAGTGGAACCATCGTAAGTTGGGGCCCATCTGTAGTGAGGAATTTAACCTACTGCTCTTATTAGGACTCTTTTCCACAAGTCAGTTCTAATTCGGGGCCAGAGAGAAATGGAGCCTTTCTGATACCTAAAAATGGCCACATAGCTATGGAATCTATCCAAGAATGTTTTCAAGGGGTAGAGCTAGCAGATCCTGCAGAATGTATCTGAAGGTAACAATGGGATTAAAATGTTGTTTTTCATGAGTTTCACCTTTTTGAATTACTGTGCTATTTTTGTATCCTTTTACTTATTCAAAGGAAATAAACATTATGGGTTTAGTATATTTCTTCCTCTCTAACCTGTGAAAATATTTATTTCTTAACTTTGAAATTCATTAACTAGTGTTTGGATTGAGTTGTTGGCTAAGATGACTATAATTGAAGTCACCTGTGGAACATTAAAACACTGTTCAAGCCCCATCCAGGACCAATTAAATTCGTTAAAAATTTCCTAGGTGATTGTTAAAGTGAAATCATGGATGGAAACTTCTGAATATGAACTAACACATTGAGGAAGATGGGGGAAGAGCATGAATCACATTTTGTGGTCAGTGATTTAATTATGTTTTCTTATTTCTAATTTTGGCCTCTAAGAAAATACAAGTTTGGTTTGAAAGTAAAGGAGAGAGAAGAAATAATTGGGTAATTTTGCTGCTGGGGCTTTCTTCTCAAAACACAGAAGCAGGGGCTTCCCTGGTGGTGCAGTGGTTGAGGGTTCGCCTGCCGATGCAGGGGACGCGGGTTCGTGCCCTGGTCCGGGAGGATCCCGCATGCCGCGGAGCGGCTGGGCCCGTGAGCCAAGGCCGCTGAGCCTGCGCATCTGGAGCCTGTGCTCCGCAACGGGAGAGGCCACAACAGTGAGAGGCCCACGTACCGCAAAAACAAAAAACAAAAAACCACAGAAGCATGTGTTCTCTGGGGTGGAGTAAAGTGAGTTGAGGAAGAAAGGGTGCTAGTAAGTTGGAAAGCAATGGAGAGAAATTACCTGTTCTAAATTTTTCCCAGGGCTATTCCTTTCAGAAATAAAAAATTAGAGACAGCACTTGATGAATTCCTTTTCTTGTATTAGCGAGGTACTTCAGTAATAATGTGGACCTAACATTTACTACAGCCTATTTCATGGAGGGATCCAAGAATAGTGGGGTTGAGTGCATGGCATCATGTGGTGATGGGACATGAGAAATTCTGATAAATAAAGTAAAACAGAGCAGATTTGACATAACTAAGTGGAGAGGCGAAAGACACTGACAGACATAAAACAAAGACATCCTGGCACATGCTCCTCAGCAATATTCCTGAGATCCTTCAAAGAATATGGAAAAAACTGATCCATCTGGTTTCCCAATGACAGGACACTGGCTGGTCTTTGCTACTTGTCAGCAAAGCAGAAGGTTGCCCAAGGAAAGGAAAAAATACATCACTGTTTCAAATGTATCTGAATTTTTTCCTTCTCCTCTCTCTTTCCC
>NW_006782754.1:77790-88389 GCF_000442215.2 Lipotes vexillifer | reverse complement strand
CCTTGCTTTACATACATCCTGCTTTTGCCTTGGTTAGATTAAATCAGGTTATTGTTGGCTTTCTTCTTTCTATAAGTAAGTGGTGTAATGATAATTACCATAGGTCTTTGACAAGGAATTTGACGTTCTGAAAATTATAAGCAGCAAACCTGTTGGGTAACACTACTCATGAAAGCACTTTAAAAAAATATAGCAAAGATCAGGTAAATTCTAGTGAAAATGAGGCTGCTCTTGCTTATTGAAAATATCAGTTTTGTTTATCTCTTGGGTATGAGGAAATGAGCTGGACATATTACACATTTTATACTCACTACAGTCCTATCAATTGTTTCACATGTGAGACAACTAAAGCCCAGGGAAATTAAGTTTTCAAGGCTAAAAAGCTAATAAGTGTCAGAGCTAGAACTTGAATCCAGGTATATTTGGCTCCAAAGCTTAGGCTTTTTCTTTTTCATTGGAACGTGCTGAGGTTAACTTAGATTTAAAAAAACAAACAAAAAACCTCAAACACATATTTTAGTTATGTGATTACCCCATATAATTATAGAATAATAATTCTAAAATTATATTTTGTGAAGTTATAGTCGGTAAGCAAATTTAAGGCACTTAGACATGAAAATAAGCTGGTCTCCCGAAAAAGTGTTAAAATCCTTTCATAGCCTTTCCAGGCTTGCAATTTATATTTTTACCAGCAGGTGGTAGTGTTGGCTTGGCTACCACAGTAAAGGTGGTTTGCTTTTTGAACCTTTTCTTAATATATATTTTTTAACATCTTTATTGGAATATAATTGCTTTACAATGGTGTGTTAGTTTCTGCTTTATAACAAAGTGAGTCAGCTATACCTATACATATATCCCCATATCTCTTCCCTCTTGCATCTCCCTCCTCTCACCCTACCTATCCCACCCCTCTAGGTGGTCACAAAGCACCTATCTCATCTCCTTGTGCTGTGCGGCTGTTTCCCACTAGCTATCTATTTTACGTTTGGTAGTGTATATATGTCCATGCCACTCTCTCACTTTGTCGCAGCTTACCCTTCCCCCTACCCGTGTGCTCAAGTCCATTCTCTAGTAGGTCTGCATCTTTATTCCCATCCTGCCCCTAGGTTCTTCAGAACCTTTTTTTTTTTTTAGATTCCATATATATGTGTTAGCATATGGTATTTGTTTTTCTCTTTCTGACTTACTTCACTCTGTATGACAGACTCTAGGTCCATCCACCTCACTACAAATAACTCAATTTTGTTTCTTTTTATGGCTGAGTAATATTCCATTGTGTATATGTGCCACATCTTCTTTATCCATTCATCTGTCAATGGACACTTAGGTTGCTTCCATGTCCTGGCTATTGTAAATAGAGCTGCAATGAACATTTTGGTACATGACTCTTTTTGAATTATGGTTTTCTCAGGGTATACGCCCAGTAGTGGGATTGCTGGGTTGTATGGTAGTTCTATTTTTAGTTTTTTAAGGAACCTCCATACTGTTTCCATAGTGGCTGTATCAATTTACATTCCCACCAACAGTGCAAGAGGTGAACGTTTTCTTGATGGAGGATTCTTTCTGGCTCTTTGGTAAAAATTACATTTTCATTTATTCATTTCCTATCATTTTAGTAATTTTGCCAGAATTCTTTTCTCGTGCAGATTATTGGAAATATTTCCAGTTAGACGTGACACTATTCTGTAACTAACGAGAATTATTTGGCAAATGCAGCAGAACGGTTTTCACTATGCTGACTTTACCCGGTTAGAAATACGACGGCACATATTTCTGATTTCATGGGTTTTGTCTCCAGATATTGACCAAGAGTGAATTTTTCATATTATTCTATATTTTATTTTAAAATACCAAAAAGCTATTTAAATTATCTTTCATAAAAAGAATTTGATCCTTAAAAAGCATAGAAAAAAATACCCCCAAATAATAAATTTCAAAATTTTGTTCAGATTGTCTTTCCATTGGTAAACATGAATTCTGTACATCCTGAAATTATTAACATTCTTTTACTCTTATGCTGGCAATTCATCCCGTCAGTATCTGTAAGACCTTCTCAAAATCGAATTAAAAAGAACAAGTCTGAGATGAGAACATAAATAATATGCTATCATACATTCAGCTTCCAGAAACAGTTATTGACAGTTTACTTAATGCCAGGAACCCTAAAAATTGGGGGGTGGGGTGGAACGGAAAAGAGAAAGAGAAAGAGATTGAGAGAGAGGCCATCTGTCTGTATTCCTTAGGGGCTTGTGGACTTTAGTAAATAGAACTGTATTTAATCAATTATATTAAAATACAGTTCAATGTTATTACCAGGCATTTTTTGTAGAGGAGTTTGATGTCAAACATAACACGGATAACATGGAAATAGAGCCCCTCTCTTCTCACCCCCCCATTCGCAAGCCAGTGCTTACAGTTAATAAATCTATGGGAGTGTAATATGGTGTTACAAATTGTTACCAGAACACACAATGGGAGCAACACAACAAGTCATGCAGGGCAGTGACAGCTGTGTTAGTGATTCAGAAGGTGATGGATTGATGTAACGTTACAAAGCAATGCCTGATCACAAATGATTTGCACTGCTCTGTGCCCCAACTCGTTCAGTTAGAGCTGTCTCCATAAAGGAACAGACATTTCAAAGTCCTGATTATGCATCCTAACCTCATTTTCCACAGGTGATAGTGCTTTTTGCTTTTCAGAGAAGATAGAGACTATTAAATAGGACTGTTCTCAGCTTCTGTTTACATCTCGTTACACCCTGTTTACAAATTAACATTTATCTATCTTTCATTCCATTTCAGTGGAAAAGAGGTCGTTTTTAAGAGTTATCTACCAACCTAGTCCCTTCATTCTATTCTGAAGGCCCCCTGATCTTCTTAGGACATTGCTCAATTTCCTTCTGTTCTGTGGAATATATTAATCTCTCTCTGTTCCATTTCTTTCACATCTAAAGAGTTCAGAGTTTCCCCTTCTGTAGGACATTATCTTTCTCCCTCCTGCTTTCCAAATGCCCAAGTCCAGCCCTGATCAGCCATTAAATATTTAGGGTTTTAGTGGACACCTCTCAGGCTAAATCACAGGCATCATAAACTCAATTTGTCAGCAGCTGAACTCACCATCTGCCCTGCCCCTCCCTCTTTTCTTACCTCTCTCCTTTTCTCTATTTTGATTGATGACTGGATCCAGCTGAATCCCAGACACCTGCCTTTGCGTTGTAAACCTGTCAGCATCCTTTTCTTAATCCATAAACAATCCCTATCTCTACAACTGATTATAAACTAGCAACAAATAGTGCATATGACTATAATTTCAAGAAAAAAAATAACATACAAACACAGTTTTAAATTTCTTCAATAAATATGTATTGGGTCATACTATGTGAAAGTAGAATAAACAAAATGCCATGTCTACATCTAGAGTAAATTTTTATTTCTTCATTATCTATATGTATTGTCAAGAGACAATTGAATTTTAAACAATCAAGGATGATAATACACTAAATTTAATTTCTTGGCTTAATTTTTATTTTCAAACATTATTTTATGAATGTATGATAATTTAATAATCTGAAATATGAATTACTTGTTGATATAAACTGTCAGTGGAAATGCTTACTCTCTTAAATTCTTATTTCCCAGCTCCACAGTACCCAGCTGATTGGCCAGAGGTGGGAAAAAACTATGAAATAAAATCAATGATTTTGAATATTTTTAAAATAATTTTATCAGGCATTAGGGTATCAAAGCAAAAATTGCTCTAGCAAAGTTAAACAGGAAAGGTAGACTTTATTCAAGATTGTTGCAATAGGGGAGAGACAGAGAGACACCAAATTCAGTCTGAACTCAGCTCTGCAGAAAGAAAAGGTGGTGTGGTTTGTAAGAGGTGGGGTGAGGGGAAGAGATAGGCCACCTGTGTTTGCCAATGGGCTTTATTTAACCCAAGGAAAAGTGAACTTTCTCTTCTCTTCATGAGTGAGATAGTTTTACAACTCAGAGCAAGGAGCCCACTGAAGTTAATCTCCTACCCTTACACAGAAATGGGTGAGGGAGGGATGAATAGGGATGTTATCTTCCTTGATAATGCATTTCAAAGGAAAGGCTCCTAAATCCTTGAAAAAGACATCCCTAGGTTGTAAAATAGGCAAGAAGCTTTTTAAGAAGTTTACATCTCAAAGGGGCAGAGAAAATTTACACTCACCAGTTTTCTAAAAGTAAATATTCTAAGAAAAGGGAAGTCAGGGCCTGGAGTCAGGAAGAAGCTTTTTTAAGATCAGGTCCAAAATTTAATAACTATTTATTTCCTAAAAGCTTACTACTTATTTGAAAAACACAACACACATAAATTTAAAGAACAATTATGTTTTTATTTCATTCTTCAGTAATCACAATTACTAATGTGTGCACCTGTTGGACACTGCACACCTTCTCAAAGCTTGGAATTGGATTGGACACTGTCATCCTTGTTTCCTTTCCTACGCTGATATTCACAGGTACTTGCTTTTATTATCATAGTGATTGCTGAAAACCCATCTTTGCAAATAACATCATCTAAAGGAATATAGTACAATCAAATATTAAGACTTTGAATTTCTCAAGCTGGCAGATTGTACTGAGTACAACAGATACTGAGTAGTGCTGTTTTCTTAAAAACTTTAAATATCCCACTGGGCCTTTGTGAGTTTGCTGTGGCATACTGGGATGTAAAGAGCAAATACAAATTAAAAATTAGATGCTTAATTCTCCCTGTGGGAATAAGGAAAGAGACTTCTTTCCCCTCCCTTTTCTAAGAGCATTTAATACTTTAGAAAACTTGTACTTGTAGCTTCCTTCTGTCTTCTCCTGTAGGGAGGAGACTTTTAATTATATTTCTCTAAGATCTTGGGCTTAGTTTCAGAATATGATCCTAGATGCAAAGTTTGTAGTCTTCCATGTTTTTACCTGGTTCAAATATTACAAACAAGTTATGATTATCATAGATTTATACTTATAGACATTTTCACTTTTTTATATATTGAAGAGATCAGTTGTATCCCATAACATTACCACAACCTTCTACAAGTTAGAAGGCAGATATCACACTCCTTTTTAAAAACTGATTTTAGAGACAAAGAAGAATCTAACAAGGATTATGTGAGTTGCCAGAAAAAGGACAAGGTTAGTATCTAGAATGGGTATGACAACTATTTTTTTACATTATTTTAACAAACTCAGAGTATATGGTTTGCCTGAGAGTCTAATTCAGCACCCAAATTTCAGTATCTCATCACTTTCCACAACTTCATGAAAGAAGGGTTTTTAAAAAAAATGACTAATACATGTACCGCAACGTTCATTGCAGCTCTATTTACAATAGCCAAGACATGGAAGCAACCTAAGTGTCCATCAACAGATGAATGGATAAAGAAGATGTGGCACATATATACAATGGAATATTACTCAGCCATAAAAAGAAACAAAATTGAGTTATCTGTAGTGAGCTGGATGGACCTAGAGTCTGTCATACAGAGTGAAGTAAGTCAGAAAGAGAAAAACAAATACCATATGCTAACACATGTATATGAACTCTAAAAAAAAAAAAAGGTTCTGAAGAACCTAGGGGCAGGATGGGAATAAAGATGCAGACCTACTAGAGAATGGACTTGAGGACACGGAGAGGGAAGGGTAAGCTGGGATGAAGTGAGGGAGTGGCATGGACATATATACACTACCAAATGTAAAGTAGATAGCTAGTGGGAAGCAGCCACATGGCACAGGGAGATCAGCTCAGTGCTTTGTGACCACCTAGAGGGGTGGGATAGAGAGGGTGGGAGGGAGACGCAAGAGGGAGGAGATACAGGGATGTATGTATATGTATAACTGATTCACTTTGTTATAAAGCAGAAACTAACACACCATTGTAAAGCAATTATACTCCAATAAAGATGTTAAATAAATAAATAAATAAATAAAACTCTAACCCAGCCAGGAAAAAAAAAAGACTAACAAAGAAGAAATATGGTTAAATTATGAGAAAAAAATCTTCCTGCGTGTTAAAATTTGTAAGACATTAGAAATCACATTCAAGTAAGGTCCTGGAACTTTCGTTTCAGGAGACTATATTGATATTTTCTGTACTGGTTTAAATTATAACATTTTTATATGGCTATGGACACAAACCAAATAATCTTTCCATCCCTTCACCATTCTTTTCTCGATTTTCCCACCCCTCACAATCTAACTCCCCTAGTTAATTAGTGTAATAAGGCATAGGCTTTCTAATTTTTTCCTACATGTAGGCACACACACACACACACACACACACACACACACACATTCACAAGGGTTTTCTTATTTATTTGTCTATTTAATTTTATAAAACTGTAAAACGAATCTTGCACTATTTTTCCCCCCTTTCATTTACTATATCATGGGTAACGTCAATACCTCTCTAGGTAGATCTAACCTAGTTTTTAAAAAACCTCATAGATTTCTAATGTATGACTATCATGATTAATTTACTCTTTCTTTCCATATTATGAAAAATAATATGACAGGCCAATATCTTTAAATGGGTTTGAATGCAGTAGAAGATACATCAGACATAGGAGATAAATTTGATGAGTCTATCAGTTACTAAGAGATAAACAATTGTACATGGTGGTATACAGTACAGCCTTTCTGGTAGATGTGGTATTTATGTGGTACTTAAAGTACCACATCTGGTAGATGTGGTACTTTATGTAGGACATAAAGTGATTTTAGAACATAAAAATGAAGGAAATCAAAAGAAAATTAAAGGCTTTCTTTGCCAATATTTTTGAAACCATGTCATCCAACTTCATAGACCTGAGATTGAAATCTTAGAAAAATTCCTAAGGAATAACAAATTTTGAGCAGATCCTTAAGGGGACAAGATTGTATTGGAATAAAGACTAAATAGTGGCATTAAAAATCATCCAGTGGTAATCACGGAAGAACATACTAATTTTTAAAAAGCATGAAAGATACTCTCCCTTTCAGGACAGTGTTTGCCAAAAATTGACCACAGAGCATTTTAAAAAACATAACACAGGTGGAGCCCCATAATGATTTTACTTACATACATCATGAAGTGATTATCACAAAAAGTTTAGTGAACATCCATCATCTCATATAGAAACAGAAATAAAGAAATAGGAAAAAAGTTTTCGTGTTAAGAACTCTTAGAATTCACTCTCTTAACAACATTCAAATGTAACAGTTGTGTTAATTACATTTATCGTGTTGTACATTACATCCCCAGTACTTATTTATGTTACAACTGGAAGTTTGTACCTTTTGACCACCTTCCTCCAATTCCCTCTCCGCTAACCCCATGCCTTTGGTAACCACAAATCTGATCTCTTTTTCTGAGTTTGTTTGCCTGTTTGTTTTTGAAGTATAATTGCCCTACAACACTGTGTTCGTTCCTGTTACACACAGTGGTTTGGTATTTCTGTACATTTCAAAATGATCACCATGATAAGTCTAGTTATCATCCGTCACCATATAAAGATATTACATAGCTACTGACTGTATTCCCCAACTGTACATTTCCTACC
Source organism: Lipotes vexillifer (assembly GCF_000442215.2). Classification (NCBI taxonomy): domain Eukaryota; kingdom Metazoa; phylum Chordata; class Mammalia; order Artiodactyla; family Lipotidae; genus Lipotes; species Lipotes vexillifer. The sequence continues at coordinate 80,828 of NW_006782754.1, read as the reverse complement.
CATGACTCATTTATTTTGTCACTGGAAGTTTGTACCTCTTAATCTCCCTCATCTATTTCTCTCCTCCTCCCAGCTTCCTCCCCTCTGGCAGCCTCCTGTTTGTTCTCTGTATCTATGACTCTGTTTCTGTTTTGTTATGTTTGTTCATTTGTTTTGTTTTTTAGATTCCACATATAACTGAAATCATACAGTTTCTGTCTTTCTCTGACATTTCACAAAAACTCTTGTTTTCATTAAGCTTTCAGCACTATTTGACCTTTCAAACTCTGTGTATATATTATGTATACAAAGATTAAAGTTAAAAACCTCTTGATTCATACAGGAAAACAGATTGTTTTTGAAAAAAAGTTGACCTACAAAGAGTTTTGTGGGTTTTTCAGTGGAATGTCTAAAATTTTCCTTCAGTACAATTGCCTAAACTTTGATAGAACTTTCATACTCTGTCCTCTCATTCTGCTTCTCCTATGTGTTTATGAAAAAGATGCACAGAGACTGATAGATCTCAAGGTAAAACACACAGTTTGAAGATTTTCTGAAATTTGTTATTTGTCTAAAAATTTGGAATAGATACATTATGTCTGCATAGGATGCCAGAATAATCAGCTAAAAAGGGAAGAATTTAGTCAGTCAAGGGAATGGAAAAAGTCTTTTGACTCTTTGCCAAGTTTTTTCCATCTTGTATAGATACAAATTCAGTGCTTTCTAGCATTTATACTAATGAGTTTTAAATGCATTTGCTATGGAATGGTTAAATAGACCTCCAAACTTTTGCGTGCACATACACACACACACACACACACACACACGTACACACACACACTTTTTTTCTTTCCCTCATAGAATTCAAATCCTGAGTTTTAAAAAATTTCTTGACCACAGTAATAGAAATACATGGAAATAGAAGACTTCATTTTTATGCTCAGAAGCACAACCTGAAATTTATTTGATTGAATACTGACAGCTTATGGCAGGAAAATAATCAGGAGTTGGTGAGAAAGACAAGTTTTGTGATTTTTTTCACATGCGATAAATTTTAGCTCAATGTGTGCATTAAAGTTATGTGCTCCACAACTTTGTTAATAAAAAAGTATGTAAGTATCATTAAAATGGAAAATCAAAGTAATCATTTTTCTTCATTACTGATAAGCAGCCTTAAGCTCTAAGGCTGAGAAAATGAGAATCTACTAAAATCATCACTGAATTCACATAATATCTAGATATCAGAAGATTTATCATTAAACTAATAAAAAGAAAACTGTTCATTATGCTTCTAAGATACTATCATGTGAGATAATAAGCCTAAAGAATCTCCCCAAAAGGACCTCATAGTCTTTTTTCTCTTTCCTCCTGCTGGTACATTTCTGACATGCTTTGATTGCATCATATTTTCTCTAGTCACAGAAATGCGAGGCATCTGGACTTGAAGTTTGATCCTGATCAGGAGAGCAACCCTTGCAATCCCAACAGTGGCCGACTTTGCAGTGGCAATGTTATTACAGGTTATTTTTGAAGAAGGAACAATTGGAACAGCATTTTTATTAAACAAAGGCAAGGGAAAGTCATTTGGACCAAATGACTGTTACTATGGGGTATGTGATAATGAATACAATAACTAAGTTTACAAACTAGCTTTCAATCACTTGGAATTAACTAAAATAAAACCTAGTTTTGACATAACTTTTTCACATTTGTTCTCAGGCTTTCCAGAGGGTATTTTTTCTGAAAGTTGAAGAAATATTTCTTCAGCAATCTTTGAAAACTCAAGTCTCAGGAAACAATGTCTACTTTTGTAAAAATTAGTCTGCACATTTCCTCTTATAGCCAATCCTACACATCAGTGATGGATGAAACTTAATATTGCAAAACCAAATATTCCATAAACTTTTGTTACATCTCCAAATTAGTATTAGAAGCAAATTATCTTTGATAAAAAATTCTAATATTGCAAAACTGGCATAATACTATTAGTTTAATGCCAATAAAACCCAATTCATTAATATCTGGTGCCTCCTCAACCTTTAAGCTTGTTCTTTTTTAGGGGGCAGCTCTTTTTGTCTCCTAGATGCCAATTTTTCTCCTGTTCCTAGCCTTTTTTTTTTTTTTGGCTGCACCACGCAGCTTATGGGATTTTAGTTCCCCGACCAGGGATTGAACCTAGGCCCTCGGCAGTGAAAGCGTGGAGTCCTAACCACTGGACCGCTAGGGAGTTCCCCCCCAGCCTGTCTTCTTGTTTATGCTGTATAATACTGACCCAAATCATTTCTCAAGTCCCAGACACACGTTTTCGATTGTTTCATTAGCATCATAAACCCAGTGCTACCAAAACTGGGTTTAGAGTCTACACGCTGCTCTTTTTCTGACTATACTTATTCTATTACTTGCCTCAAGTCACACAAATTCAAACCATCCTAAATACTTTGGACTCTTTACCATCCTTACTGTACCAGGATACTGTCAGTGCCCAGCCACCTCCCTCAGCCTACCCCGACGAGCTTACACACAGTCCGTTGTCTTACTTGCTGGCATCCTGAGGGAATTCTCTGGTCATAGAAGCAGGTTTGACCCAGGTATGGAGCAGGATGGAAGTGCCAGGAAGTTGATTGCTTATAATTTAAACTAAAATGTGTAAAATATACAGACTTTTGAAAATCCTGAAGTTAGTCACCTAAAGAAGTTTTTCTCTGATTTCTCAGAGACTATGTAATCACAATTTTATATACTCAGCTACTGATTTATGGAAATATTAGAGAGAAATTTGCAAAACATTTGTCAGGAAATGAAAAGAAATGTCAAAGTGTCCTCATAGTGCTAGCATAAAACATGCATTTCTTTGATCATACTGTTCATTCTTTTAAAGAAGATGTGAAAATCTCTGCCTTAAATCATAAAAATTACATTTCTTGTCACAGAGATCTAGTGAATGGGTCCCCTATCTACCTACTTCCCGTACCAGGGCATTGTCTGCCAGTGATTTTGTTCCACGGCATATTTATTATGAGCTTGCTATTTTCTATACAGCTTATCCATGGCCTGTTAGT
>NW_006782754.1:73014-77780 GCF_000442215.2 Lipotes vexillifer | reverse complement strand
CTTTCCCTAAGCAATAAAGCAAGGTCATGACTAGAATGATGATGGAGCACCATGCGCTGAGAGAAGGGAAGCATGGTGGAACCTGATGCAGGTGCCTTACACAGTCTTCTAGCCCAGGTGACTTTGAGTCTTCCTGTACTGAAAGAACACTGCTGTTGCTGGCCAGTCAGTGCTGAAACAGTTCTGGGTTCCTGGTGGAAAGTCTCCCCATGGCCCAGGCAGGAAGTATGTAAGGGACCCCTCATAAATCATTGTCAGGGACAGAATGCTAGTATGTGCCAAGTTTATTGGTCATGTTTTAAGTTCTGCAACGGACCCAGTCATGAATGTGCCTCAGAAATTTAGGGCAGAGAACGCGTCATATATTTCTTTGCATGCATTCAAATCACTTGTCTCATAGTTGCTACTTAATGAATCAGTAAAGTTTAGAAAAATTCAGAACCTGTATGTTCCTGAAACCAATCCAAGTGTCTTCACATATATCAACTCCTTTAGTCCACAGAACCTTTTGAGATTTTTTTTTTTTTTTTGCGGTACGCGGGCCTCTCACTGTTGTGGCCTCTCCCATTGCGGAGCACAGGCTCCGGACGCGCAGGCTCAGCGGCCATGGCTCACGGGCCCAGCCGCTCCGCGGCATGTGGGATCTTCCCGGACCGGGGCACGAACCTGTGTCCCCTGCATCGGCAGGCGGACTCTCAACCACTGCGCCACCAGGGAAGCCCCCGAGATGGGTTTAATAAATGAAGAAACAGAGATTTGGGAAGGGTAAATGACTATTATTCAAACTAACCACTATAAAATGAATGAATGAATACACTTTAGAGCTGTGTCCACACAGTAACATGAAGACCTCACTTTCTCTTCCCTGCACAACACACATGAAAGGTATCTTTCATGGGGCAGCCTTAAATCCAGTAAATAATTGTTCTGAACAGCTCTGTAACTAAGCATAGTTCAGGAAATGAGTTTCAGTACTTAGAAATAGTACCATCCATCATAAAATTTACTGCATACTAACAGAAACCCTGGGTAAGTAGAAGACCATAGGAAATCATTTAGGTTATTTCACAACATTTGACATTTTTTTCCTGATAAACTGAAAGAAACAGCAATATGAGGTACATCGATTGTAATCACTATTTACCTTTTATAACTTTCACTTCTCTTCACAAAATTAATCCAAAATGAAGTTGTATTACACCAAAGATAACTAACCCAGCCATTGCCACACACAGGGAATTTAGAATGGAAATAGGAATGCTACTTTCTCTGCCAGAAGCCTTTTCATCTTCCCCTAATCTCCAAGTGACCTTTTCCGTACCCTCTCAATCCATTCTCTTGGCTTTTATTGCTTCATATGACAAATGTGAAGGGTTGGAAAATGTTGAAAATTCTTAGAGGTACTCTGCAGGACTGTTGAAATTGCAGCCTTGAAATTGGAGAAGAATCTGTTTTTCCTTATCCCTGAGAACAAAATTGCTTGAAAATTCCAAATGTAAAACTTGAAAAGGTCTGATGATTTGTCTTTCTTTTCTCATGATTAGACACATTATACTCTGTGGAATTATGTAGTTAAGAGGAATAAATATGAGGAAATGGAGATCTTGATTAAGGGTACTCTTTTATTTTTAATTAGCTATGCCCTTAAATAAAAGGAATTCTTTTTTTTATTTTAATTTTTTATTTTTGGCTGCATTGGGTCTTCGTTGCTGTGCGCAGACTTTCTCTAGTTGCGGTGAGCAGGGGCTACTCTTCGTTGCAGTGCACGGGCTTCTCATTGCGGTGGCTTCTCTTGTTGTGAAACACGGGGTCTAGGCGCGCAGGCTTCAGTAGTTGCAGCACACAGGTTCAGTAGTTGTGGCTCGCAAGCTGTAGAGCACAGGCTCAGTAGTTGTGGTGCACGGGCTTAGTTGCTCTGCTGCATGTGGGATCTTCCCGGACCAGGGATCGAACCTGTGTCCTCTGCATTGGCAGGTGGGTTCTTAACCACTTGTGCCACCAGGGAAGTCCCTAAAAGGAATTCTTAAATGCAGTCATCATTCTTGATTTAATGGTGAGATCTAAAGGATTTGTTAAGAGTAGCCATAGATCAGAACCTAGATGCTTGCATGCCACTCACCCTTCAATTAGGCTGAAATTATGAGAAGAGATATGGATTTATATAACTAAATGTGGTATTATCATAACAATATAGTATAAATTTTTGTTTGTAATAATAATTACCATAATAATACGGTATTTATTTTTTGTTTTGAATATTTGGTCGTGTTCTTTCATATACTGTTAGTTACCTGTAAGTTTAGGGATCCAGGGATCCGTTATTTTTATTTTTCATAATATTCTGATGGCTTAGAAAAATCAAGTCAGAATCTCTGCTTTCAGGAATGAGGCGTCTCTTCCGTGGCAAAAAAAAAAAAAAAAAAAAAATCAATAAGTAAATAAATAGCAGGGGTCTTTGCAAAAAGTTTATTATAGTCATAAAATTACAGGACATGGGGTTTCTGGGAAGTTCTTGACATCATTGACTAAGCCTTTAAAGATACATCTTAATAGAGAAGCTTTAGAAATAATGAAAAAATAAAACAAAATTCTAGCTATAAAGCGTTGTCATACTTCCAGTTTCTTGTTGCTTATCTCTGTCATTGATATTTTACAAGTCATCTGGGAAAATGGATCTTAATTTCTATCTTCAGTTATAATATTTTAGAAACTGGCCCATTGATGAATAATTAAAGAAAGATTGCCTTTAGAATGATATGAACCAACTTTGTATTTTCTTCCATAACATCACGATGGTACAAAGATGACATGGGAGAACCATCAGGAGTGAGGACCAGACCCGCTTAATCTAAAGCAAAGGCCAAGTGCCTTCCTAGTGCAGCAGGCAGTACGTCAGTGTCATAAAAGCAAGGCCAAGCCTGCTGAGAAATGGAAAAGCTACTTTCACCAAATCAAACTTTTTCTCTCAGTTTAATGTATCATCTAGCTTTGATTAGAGTCATGTACTTTAAAAATCCTTTTGATCTTCCCTAGTATTCCTAAATTTGCATTTTATCATTTGAAATTTAGAATGGAGAAGCTAGTATTAAGAGAAAGTAAATTCCTAAGCTTGCAAATAAATTGAGCTATTTGAATATTTTTTCTTCTTCTGTGGCTAACATTGTTTGTTCAATTTTTCTCCTCCTATTAGAGGGATAAAAGCCCTGTATTTATATAAGCCTTGTATCAGTCTTTGATCTAAAGATGAAAAGTTGCATAGGGATTATTTTTCTATGTTGATACGTAGGCAGGATGCAGAATTGTGAGGATTAGGCATTGGACTAACATCCTTTTTCCACAAAATAAGTTTTCAAGGAATAAGAAATACCCTGTGTGAAATTGTATAATAGGGTGTAATATTTATTTTTTGATACTGATCTGCTCAACTTAAAGTGTCTCTTTACTTCCTATAATTTGTCTGGCTTTCCTTGCAATGCCTTGACTGTAGGGTAGAACACAAGTCTCACGTCCTCCCTATCCTCCCTTACTATTATTAATTTACAATACAGTAAAGCTCATTCAAATTCAGCAATTTAACAGTTTCTCCACATAATTTGGTAACTTTCTCTTAGAGATGATTCAACATTTTAAAAAAATATTTTTGTCATCCCCAGCTGTTTGCCAAGATGCCTTCTGGTACATGCGACGTGGGGCTTATGTGACGTTATGGTGATGTCAGGAGACAAGATCTGTGGAAACAAGTGATTCTTCTCTTGATTTTCTCTGGTCTCTGCTGTGGAGTGACTAGTCCTATATATTCCTTGAGTTAGTGATCACTGTGGTGGATCCATGAATGTTTGGGCTGTTAAAAGATAAACTGAGGCATAATACAATTTTTCAGAGTTTATTTGAGCAAAAATTGATTCTAACTGGGCAGCTCCAAACCAGAAGTGGTTAGGAGTGCTCTACTGACAGGAGCTTGGGGAAAGATTCTTATGGAGTAAAGGTGGACACAAAGAAAGGAAATTATTGATTATCTGTACCTTAAAGCCTATTGTCTCTTTGTGACTGGTTGTCCTTAAGTTTCAATTTTGTAACCTTGAGGCATTTATAGCCGTAAATTTTGGTTTGCTTACATAGGCGGCCAGGGCATTAGAGCCACTTCAGTCTAATAGCCTCCTTGTTTAATTAATTTAACACGACATTGTGCTGAAACTTCCCATTGGGGTGCACGGTCCCATGAAGTCCCTACACATAGCATTCTCTTGATCCCAGTCCCACATGCTTCTGATGGTACCCTGTGTCTATCTCTTTACCAGGGTGTAACAAAACTGACGTCCCTCCACAGCACCCCAGCTGGAGGGGAGCCAGAAGGGGGGCTACCTTAGGCTATCTCTCTAACTGCTTCCCTCTGCCAATACTGACATAGGATTCCAGACATGCCAGGTTGAACATGGCCACATGCAAAGCTTCCCTAGAGCAGAGATATCCAGACTACAGCCTTAGGTCTAATCCATCTGCCACCTGTTACTGTAAAGAAACTTACACTGGTCCACGACACTTATTCATTTATGTGCTGTCCATGGCTGCCTGCATGTTACAAGGGCAGAGTTGAGTAATTGCAGCAGAGATGATAGGCCACAAAGCTTAAACTATTTAATACCTGGACCTTTACAGAAAAGATTTGTTGACTCATGCCCTACAGCCTTGCAGCCTTTCTCTGAGTATCCTGGGTAAACATGTCACCATCCTCTCTCCCCCTTTCCTACTCTCAGGATCTACCATTC
>NW_006782754.1:43516-72943 GCF_000442215.2 Lipotes vexillifer | reverse complement strand
AGGAATTTTCCAGAAAGGAAAAATGAGGGCATGGGTTGACCTTTCTTATCAGCTTCATGTCTCCTGTTTTTATCTCAAGGGACTCAGGGGACTTGGGGGCACTTCCCATTCTCTTCTTGTCTTCTAGGAATTCTCTTAAATCAGTCTCTTCTTTCTGTAATCGTATTTAATTCTGTTTCCTTTCTTGAGATCCTACTGGCAGGTTGGCCTTGGGAGGGAGAAATAAGCTTACAAACAGGAGAGTGTAAATCAGGAGGTATTCAACAAACATTGTACTTGTTTCACGTGGCTCACTTTTCCTACCTATATAAATAAATGACAGTAAATAGGCATTTGAACAGTCGAGTGTTACATTGTTTTTCCTAGTAATGCTAATATTCACATGAATTATTTCTCTTTTTCTCAAATTAAGTAAAACATTATGATTATGAATGATCTAGATAAGCGAAAAATAAATCAGAAAGACATGTTAAAAATAATACTGTGGGGCTTCCCTGGTGGCGCAGGGGTTTGAGAGTCTGCCTGCCGCTGCAGAGGACACGGGTTCGTGCCCTTGTCCGGGAAGATCCCACATGCCGCAAAGCGGCTGGGCCCGTGAGTCATGGCCGCTGAGCCTGTGCGTCCGGAGCCTGCGTTCTGCAACGGGAGAGGCCACAACAGCCAGAGGCCCGCGGACTGCAAAAAAAAAAAAAAAAAAAAAAAGAAAAAGAATAATACTGTGGTATTAGCAACCAAGGAGACTGCTCAAACTCTGTTTCTACCACCCATAGACTTCTATCAGATCCTTTATTTCCATTCTTCACACGTTTGGGTATATATTTATTCTATCTTTATTTCTATCTATCATCCCTAAATTCTATAGTTCCATACAATATCAGTGCTCAGAGGATAGTAAATATCTTTATTCCTGTTTGTTTTTGACTCAGAACATTTAGGAAACATTTGAATTAGGTTTTCCTAGTAGCCACGATATGTACTTATTTTTCACTATAATTTTACATTACTGTGAAGATCAAAGCCACCATCCACAGATATTAGGTCTATGCCACATTCTTTAAATTAAATACATCTTTAGCTAAATACATCTTTAGTGAATTCTTAGGAATTTTGTGTAACATATTTTTAAAATCTGTAATTTATATTCTCTCATAAACATTTATATATTAATATACTTCCTACAAAAGTAGATTCACTGAGTTTCTATTCTTATTTATAGGCATAGGGTTTGATCATCGTTTGTGCCTCAGAAATTATTCACACAGCATCTTCTTTGTATGCTTGAAATTATATCTGTTACCTGGTTTCTAGAATTTCCATGGGCTGATCAAGAGCTGTTTCAATTTGTCAGCCAAATGTTGTATCTTTGTTTCCTTCATGATAATTCAACTTACAATGATTTAAAGACTTTGAGACATTTGTACTCAGTAAGGGCGAGTGTGCAGCAAATTTATGAGGATTCTGATGATCCTTAAATTCTGTGTTTAGTGTGTGTGTGTGTGTGTGTGTGTGTGTGTGCATGCTCACATGTGTGGGAGCATCCATGCAGGGAGCTCCAAGGATAGCTGGAAGTATTGGTGATGATTAACTGAGAGGCCCTGAAGCAGAAGTCCACCTTCCTCCCCTGTTCTTCTCTTCACAGTTGTACTTATCTAGCCAAATACCAACCTTTTTAAATCCACATTTCTACCCAGTCAGTACCTGCACCCAAGCAGCTAAATGTAGCTGGGGAAAAATATCCAACTTACTGGTCTTGTTTTTTTTTTTTTTTTTTTTTTTTTTTTTGTGGTACGTGGGCCTCTCACTGTGTGTGGCCTCTCCCGTTGCAGAGCACAGGCTCCGGATGCACAGGCTCAGCAGCCATGGCTCACAGGCCCAGCCGCTCTGCGGCATGTGGGATCTTCCCGGACCAGGGCACGAACCCGCGTCCCCTGCATCGGCAGGCGGACTCTCAACCACTGCGCCACCAGGGAAGCCCCACTGGTCTTGTTTTTAATTTATGACCATAAATCTCAAGTGAGTCCTCGAGACTTTTCAGCAAAACTATTACCTAGGGGGCTTCCCTGGTGGCGCAGTGGTTGAGAGTCCACCTTCCAATGCAGGGGACATGGGTTCGTGCCCCGGTCCGGGAAGATCCCACATGCCGCGGAGCGGCTAGGCCCGTGAGCCATGGCCGCTGAGCCTGCGAGTCCAGAGCCTGTGCTCCACAACGGGAGAGGCCACAACAGTGAGAGGCCCTTGTACCGCAAAAAACAAAACCAAAAATACCATCTCTATACCTGTAATTCCCCACTTTATATCTCAGGCAATCATTGTGTTGCTGAACTCAAGCTTCAATAACTATAAATGCCTTCTTGACTTCTGTACTTGAATGTTTAATAGACCTCTGTATCTAACTTCATTATCTTAAACCCCTTTTTTCCCACAAACTTGATAGTCACTCAGTCTCAGTAAATGACCTCTTCCACATCACAACCAAACCATGTCCAAACTACGAGCAGTACTGTCATCTTAATCTTCAAAAATATACCTTGAACTTGATTAACTCTCAATTCTTCCACTACTGCCACCCTGGCCCACACAACAGAGCTTCTCACCTGGAGCAGTATTTCAGCTCAACTGGGTTAATTCACTACAAAAACTTCAAGTAAATCTGCTAGCTGAGGTGTAAAGAGTGAGGTGAAAGCAGGAAAATAAACTTGGAAGTCATTTGTGATGACATTTTTTTTTTTTTTTTTGCGGTACGCGGCCTCTCTCTGTTGTGGCCTCTCCCGTTGTGGAGCACAGGCTCTGTATGCGCAGGCTCAACGGCCATGGCTCATGGGCCCAGGCGCTCCGCGGCATGTGGGATCTTCCCGGACCGGGGCACGAACCCGTGTCCCCCGCATCGGCAGGCAGACTCTCAACCACTGTGCCACCAGGGAAGCCCTGTGATGACATTTATTAACTTCTGATGTTATACATATGAGAACTCACCAAACAAGATTGTTTTTATGACTTGGTGACTATAGATTGAAAACTTTTGGGTATCACCACAAACCCTAGTAGGATTTAAGACCACAATTCCATGCAGTAATAATTTTCTGTGTTCTAAGTGATTTAAGTTGTAGAGTTGAGGGGAAGAAATAATACTTCATCTATATTACATTGGGGAAGATAAGACCTCTAGACCTAAATATAACAAGTAAGATGCAACAGTGGGCTATCACTTTAAAGTTTGTATGAATGTGGGCCATCAATCTATGCATTTAATGAATAAATTTCTACTTTTTTAGGATAACTTTCCCACTATAAAGAATAGCTTCACACAATTACACCCAGTGTGTAACACCTGCATTTCATGAAAAGCTCTGATATACTAGGCTACCCCCTCACTCTGATGACAGTAATTGTTCTGATCCAATCTACTTACATTCTCATACTTCTACACATGTCAGTTTATTCTGGATGATCTGTCTCTCTGCTGGAAATGAGTCAAGATAATGAGAAACCCAAAGCCCTCTTTATTAGATCTCTGATGAGGTTTTGGATTGTTGAGGTGAATCATCCTGATGTCTGGCCCCAGGCAGAGGTGGGGAAATCAATGAAGGAGAACTTCTGAGAATGTCCTGAAGACTCTCAATCCCTTCCAGGTGTATGGTCTGCTCTGAGAGCAATGAGCTAACAACTCTGACTTTCTTTCTTGACTTTATTTCCTCCTATAATCTTAAATGATGTGACTCATTTAAAACTATTTCACTTCTCATATATTTCTCCTTGACTTCCTTAGACTAGAAAGTGGGAGGCAAGCAGCATGAAAGGAATAAAACAGAAAAACAAAGTATCTGTTGAGAACTGAATTGCAGGTAACAAAACAGTATCTCCAACATTGTGAAAAATGAGTACATATTTTGCTCTAAAAACTAAAGAGGAGGAAATTTCATTATTGTAATAACTCATCCCTGTGGCTATTACCGTATGTACTATAAAAAGTAACTACTTTAACCTTATATCTTAATATTATTTCCAATTAAGAAGCTGCTTATAATCATCCTCCGTGTAGTAAAGTCCTGTACTCTTCATTTATCCAGTAAGTACTTACTTATACATTATTTTATTTCACTTTAATATTTTTTTTATATCATTCAACACACAAGAAAATTTCACTGTTAAAGTAATTCAATCATAATTTATAATGGAAAGTGCAGAAGTCTTTAGAAAAATATAAATAACCCTATTTGGTGAATTCAGATTTTATTATTTAGAGTTTAACATAGTGGTAAAGACCATGAAAAGGTTTTCAATCATTAAATCATCCCTAAAATGGAAGAGTAATGTTCATTTTCCTTTAGTGATCTTTTTCTTTAGTTGTCTTATTTTGGGTCCTCATGATCTGTATTTTTAATCCTTTAGCTCCCATAGAGCCTCTCATGTTTTCTTTTGCAGGTTTTCATGGTCTCAGGTTATTCCTGCCCAGAACTGTGCAAGGTCAAAGCCCTTTTGTCTTCATAGACTCAAATTAGGAAATGTATGTAACAAAGGTTCTCTCTTTGCATCTCATCACTTCTTTTCTCAGAGTGCCACCTTCATACCCTCAGGCTTCTTCCTTGGATGAGAGGCCTGGCCTCAAGCATGCCTGGGGTTGTGTCCTTTTAGTACAGGTCCTGAGAGGAAGAAGCTTTTTTCCATCAACAGCAACAGAAAATTCACCAGGGAGTGATTTCATTTAACCTGGTTTATGCTCCTTGCCCAACTCCTGGCTGTGTGTGAACTGCAGGGTGAGGTGCCTTGCTCATATCTGTCCTCCACGGACCATCTGCACGATAAGAACTCCTGCTGCTGCACAAGTGTCATTACGTGTTTATGAGTAGCTCCCTTTGCCCCTAAGGTCACCCTGTGTAAGAGGAACAAACTTCTTGAAGTCCAGCTTTGGTTTCTTTATGTGCTATAGTTTAGAGGGAGAGGAAGTAAAGGATGCCTGTGGGTGTGTTTGAGGGGTAGGGGGAGGAAGAGAGAAGAGCAAGGAGGAAGAAAGAGAGAAAAGACAGTATGGCAACACCAATGAACCGATAAAGCAATAAGGATCGCTATGGCAGCAAAGAAAGAAATGATGGAGAGAGAAAAAATAGGAATTGTTGACAGATTCAAGATATAGGCCCCGGGCTTCCCTGGTGGCACAGTGGTTAAGAATCCACCTGCCAATGCAGGGAACATGAGTTCGAGCCTTGGTCCAGGAAGATCCTACATGCCATGGAGCAACTAAGCCCGTGTGCCACAACTACTGAGCCTGCGTGCTACAACTACTGAAGCCCATGTGCCTAGAGCCTGTGCTCCACAGCAAGAGAAGCCCCCTCAATGAGAAGCCCGCCCACCACAACGAAGAGTAGCCCCCGCTCACCGCAACTAGAGAAAACCTGCACGCAGCAACGAAGACGCAATGCAGCCAAAAATAAAATAAATAAATGAATAAACAAATTAGAAAAAGATATAGGCCTGCCTCAGAGCTCTGTACCTTGGCAAAAACTTAGATGTCCCTGGAAGTTTTGATTCCATTTTGAAAAATACGACTTTAGATTAAAAGCATTGCTTATTTGGAAGAATAGGAATGAGATTTTACTAAAATCATTTTTGAATATTGCTGCTTGACTGGGTGTAATCGAAAATGGTTATTATCCTATAAGTGTTTCATAATGTGTAGTGAAATGAGCCATGAACTCCGCCCCTTCAGCTCAGTCTTATACCTCTCTTAGCTATGAAAAACAAAGCCCCAAGTGCACTTTGTGCTGTTGGCTTTAAAACCACAACGAAAGAGGAAGAAATGGTCTGCAGATCTGATACATATGACATGACAACATATAAATCAATTATCCCACTCAAATTTAACCCAACTGTAAAAATCAACAAAACCATTCAAAGGGGTTGAGGCCAGGCATCACTTAATTGACTTAATTCCACCTATAAGTGGGTTCTTTGAGAAGCTAGTAGACACATACTTATTTGGTGGTTAATATGAACTCAGTTTCGATAACTGTAAATGTGTTGCCTCATAGAAGGGAGTCTGGGGGTTGTGTGGCATTTGGCTTTATTGACATATTGACAATGACATATGATGTACAAATGTACTGTGAGACATATTGCAGTAAGATTTTTGGCAGAGTGTTCCTTTCTAAATATCAAGCTGAAGCTTACAATGAAGTTTGCATTACAACATTCTGCTGTGAAACATGAGCACCGCTTAGTTTAGGACTGCTATAAAACAGTCAGATCTAGGATATTAAGGAGGAAGCGTATAAGACAGTCATTTCAATAGATTATCATTTGATCATTCAATTATTAAAATTTTTAAATTTCAGGACAGTTTTAGATTTACAGTATTTTGCACAAAAAATTTACAAGTAAACCAGAGGGCTCCCATAGATGCTCCATTCACTGTTTCCTATTAGTATTTGAAACTATTAAGGTACATTTGTCAAAATTAATGAACTAATATTGTGACATTATTATCTACTAAAATCTATATTTTACTCAGAATTCCTCAGTTTTCTCCTAATGTTGTTTTCTTTACCAGGATCATCCAGTAGTCATGTTTCCTGAGGATCCTCTTTTTTTTTTAACATTTTTATTGGAGTATAATTGCTTTACAATGGTGTGTTAGTTTCTGCTTTATAACAAAGTGAATCAGTTATACATATACATATATCACCATATCTCCTCCCCCTTTCATCTCCCTCCCACCCTCCCTATCCCACCCTTTTAGCTGGTCACAAAGCACCGAGCTGATCTCCCTGTGCTATGCGACTGTTTCCCACTAGCTATCTATTTTACATTTGGTAGTGTATATATGTCCATATATATACTACCACTCTCTCACTTTGTCCCAGCTTACCCTTCCCCCTCCCTGTGTCCTCAAGTCCATTCTCTAGTAGGTCTGCCTCTTTATTCCTGTCTTGCCCCTAGGTTCTTCATGACCATTTTTTTTTTTTTTTAGATTCCATATATATGTGTTAGCATACGGTATTTGTTTTTCTCTCTGACTTACTTCACTGTTTATGACAGACTCTAGATCCTTCCACCTCACTACAAATAACTCAGTTTCGTTTCTTTTTATGGCTGAGTAATATTCCATTGTATATATGTGCCACATCTTCTTTATCCATTCATCTGTTGATGGACACTTAGGTTGCTTCCATGTCCTGGCTATTGTAAATAGAGCTACAATGAACATTGCAGTACATGACTCTTTTTGAATTATGGTTTTCTTAGGGTATATGCCCAGTAGTGGGATTGCTGGGTCATATGGTAGTTCTATTTTTAGTCTTTTAAGGAAACTTCATACTGTTCTCCATAGTGGTTGTATCAATTTACATTCCCACCAGCAGTGCAAGAGGGTTCCCTTTTCTCCACACCCTCTCCAGCATTTATTGTTTGTAGATTTTTTGACAATGGCCATTCTGACTGGTGTGAGATGATATCTCATTGTAGTTTTGATTTGCATTTCTCTAATGATTAAGATGTTGAGCATTCTTTCATGTGTTTGTTGGCAGGATCCTCTTGATTGTGATATTTTCTCAGAATTTCTCAGAATTTCCTTCCTTTGATGACTTTGACAGGTTTGAGAATTAGTGGCCAAATATTTTGTAGAATGTCTCTCAGTTGGGGTATGTTTATTTTTTTTAAATCAAGATAAGACTGGGGTTATGGGTTTGGGGGAGAAATACCACTGAAGTAATGTGACACTTCACATCTTATCAAGATAACATTACAGTTGATGTTACCTTAATGTTATTTGTCACATTTATCTTTATTATTTTATTTTATTTTATTTATTTTTTTTTGCAGTACACGGGCCTCTCACTGTTGTGGCCTCTCCCACTGTGGAGCACAGGCTCTGGACGCGAAGGCTCAGAGGCCATGGCTCACGGGCCCAGCCTCTCCACGGCATGTGGGATCTTCCCGGACCGGGACACGAACCCGTGTCTCCTGCATTGGCAGGCGGACTCTCAACCACTGCACCACCAGGGAAGCCCTCTTTGTTTTATTTTTAATGCACTCTGCCAATCTCTATCTTTTAAATGGTGCATTTAAGTCATTTACATTTAAGATAATTATTGATATGTTAGGGTTTAAGTTTGCCATTTATTTATTTGTTTTCCTTTTCGCATTCTTCTGTTACTCTTTTCATTCCTTCTTGTGAGTTAACTGAACATTTTTTAGGATTCCATCTTGATTTATTTATAGTGTTTTTGAGTGTATAGTTTGTATAGTTTTCTTAGGGGTTAAGCTGAGTGTTACAGTATGCATGTGTGACTTATCAGAGTTTACCAGTATCAACGCTCTACCATTTCAAGTGAAGTGTGGAAAACTTACTTCCACTGAGGATGTTTACTCTTTCCACTTTTAAGCATCACTGTCCTGAGTATCAGTTGGTGTTAAAATGTGTATCTTAGTCATCACATATGATTTAGAAAACTCATGAGAAGAAAGATAGTCTATTGCATTTACCCATTTTTCTGCACTTTCCACTATTCTTTCTTTCCTGTTGCTCCAAGATTCTTCCTTTTATCATTTGCTTTGTCTTTTAAGAACTGTTATAGCCATTCTTTTGTGTGTGTGTGTGATTCTTGTGACTTTTAATTCTTATTATACTAATGTTTTACATAAGTGTGGGGAGTAAAGATGGGAATGGAGTAAGGGAAAGGAAGAAGTGAAAAGTATCTTTCAAGTTCCTTGAACTATTGAAGCATGGCTAGGGTAAGAAAGTTCAGTAAAAGCATCACGACCTTATCACCACAGAGCTTTTAATAGAGATGTGCAACAGAGACATGGCAACTCTTTAGCTCAGGTAGAAGTGACTCTGACAGAATTAATCCTGCGTCAACTTGGCATACTTGGAACACTGGGCACTGCAGCTGCTACACAGTTGGGCAGATGAAAAGTCAGCTGTCCAGAATCTACTTCCTAGCATGCAAGTAGGAGCATGTGTGTCTCTTCTCTGGTATCTCTGGTATCTCTTCCTCTCCAGCAGAAAAGAGACACTCCACCAACTTTGTAGCAATGAGAAAACTGTTGGGCAAGACTCTTAGAAAAGAGTTTCTTACTTTGTATTGAAGTATAGTTGATTTACAACGTTGTGTTAGTTTCTGGTGTACAGAAAAGTGATTCAGTTATACATGTACATATATATATTCTTTTTTATATTCTTTTCCATTATGGTTTATTACAGGATATTAAAAAGAAAGATTTCTTTTTTATATTTTCTGGTGATGTTGACCGACTGAAAGTGACATGCCCCCTGTGGGTACTGCGCATGCCCCCTGCACACAACACCACTTAAGGGGTGGGCAGACCACCTAAGCCACCTGGCTGACCCCCTAGACACACCCCAACCCTCACCCCATATAAGAAATAAGCTCCCCCACTCCCCAGGGGAGCCAGGCAGCAAGGGAAACTGTTTCTTGTTCTGCTCCCCCCTGCTGCAGCAGGGGCCCCAATAAAGCTTTTCCTGAATTTCTTGCCCAGCCTCGGTCAATTTCTATTAAGGAGGCCAAGAACCCTGGTCAGTAACAGCGACAGTCGTGGATGATTTGTTTATCCTCAGTAGTGAGATTATACAGCTGAGTAAGGGTTGGATCTAGTGCATGAATATAGATTTTAATTTTAATTCACAGCAAATGATGATGAGCACAGATTAAGCACCTTAGTTTGCACTTCCCCTGTACCTGAATCATCTATTGCCAGGAAGCTGAGCTTTAGAGGAGAGAGCTGAATCCTTAGGTAACTTCTCTGATTGCCCTAGAACTGCAGTTTGCTCCAATCTAAGGTGTGGTTTTCTTACTAGAGAAAGTAAGTATTCAATGCTAACTTTGAGACTGAAACTTTTAAGACATAGTGGTGACAGGTGATTTGGTTCAGGAACAGGCTGTTTAACAAGTCAAATGCCTATCATTCCATCTCAAGCATTAACTTGTTTTAAGCAAGAGAATTCTGTTTTTATTTTTTATTTTTTTGACTTGAAATGGTGCTTTCTTCTATATTTGATTTCTCGGTTTTCTTAGTACATACTAAGATGTACTAAGTACATACGTCTTCAAAACTTTCCCCTTTTCTGGGACGTTTTCTCAGAGGCAACTTTTAACGTTCAGCATCTTCAGGTGGTGCAGCTTCTCCGGGCGAAGGGAGGCGGAGGCCCCGCAGCTGCTTCTTGTTGCGGCGGATGGTCTTGTTCCCGTCGGCGCACGGCGCGGAGAGCTCAGATCCAGCCTGATGGACGCCGGCGGCAGGCCGGGCCAGGCCGAAAGACGAGGCCACGTTGCAGCGGGACAGCGACTGCGACCGCGCCGTTGGCCCCGGAGAGGCGCGAGGACAGGTGGGAGATGGGCGAGGCGGGTGGCGGCGCTGGGGCGGGAGCGCGGGGCGCGGGGCTCAGAGTCGCTCCTGGGCGCCTGGGAGGCCTCGCCGTTCTTCAGTGGTCGGTCTTCTAGTGATAAATTCTTTTAATTTTCCTTTGTCTGAGAATATCTTTATTTCTCCTTTCTGGTTGAAGGATAGTTTCACTAGACCTCGGTTTTTGTACTTTCCTTTCTTCCAGGATCACACTAGTAGCAACTGCTGTGAAACAAACCACACCACAAATTAGCAGCTTAAAATACCAAACATTTATGTAACCATAATTCTGTAGGCTTGCAGTTTAGGCTGGACTCTGCCGAGGACTTCTTTTCTTTGAGCTGGGTTTCCTCGTTTATCTTAAACAGTTACAAGTAACTAGACAGTTGTGCTTCTGAAGGTTGGTTGGCTGAGAGCCTGGGCACTTTAGCTGTTCTCCGCGTGTCTCATCTTACGTGTGTGTCATTCATTAAAGACGTTAACGTGGCAGTGGTGGGCACCCATGAGAGAAAATTTCAAAAGCTTCTGGAGGATCAGGCTTGGAACCGGCACAGCACGTCTTCAGTTGCATTCTCTTGGCCAAAAGCAAGTCCCAAATCCACCTCTATACCCAAGGGTGTGGGACACGATTCCACCTTTAATGGGAGGGTCTGCAAAGTCCAAATGCAAAGGGAGTGGGTGCACACGGGAAGAGTGGAAAACTGGGGGCATTTTTGACATCGGTCTGCCACAAATATCTTAGAACACCATCTTGCCCGCAATTGTACGTTGTCAGAAATGTTTTACTCATAGGAAGGTTGACCTGATACAACTTAATCCTCTATAGTTAGAGGTGGAAGTCCTACAGGGATATTTTTAAAGCATGAATTTTGGAGGAGGTGGTGTCAAAAGTTCAGGAAAAACAACAGTAAAACCAGTGAATAAAACGAAGTAGTAATTAATCAAAGCTTATTTTGCACACAGCGAAAGGCAGTTTGTGAACCAGGAGCAAACTAAAAAATGGAATGAGGCTGAAGGGTATATTGTTTTAAAGCAGCATAGTGAGAAGGCTGTGACTTTGATTATTCACAGTGATTGGTTATGATACTAGAATCTTAAATGACAGGGAATTGGTTAGTGGTTACCTCATATCAATCTTGGGAAACTGTTTAAAGTTTTGCTTATGATTTCCAGAGGGACTCAGTTCAAGGTAATGACTCAGTTCAAGGTAGTCTTGCAAAATAAGCTAAATTAAGCTGTTTATATGACTAAACTCGTTTTGTCTGCTCAGGGAATTTTTGAGGCTGGTCTCATTTGTTTTCGATTTTAACAGTGGAAAGATTATTTGCACTTGTGGAAAAGGTAAATGTAAACGATATAAACTGCTTGAAGTAAAGTTCAGAGCACCGTTGATTTCCTTTGTGTAAGGTGACGGTGAGAATTAAGATAATTTAGCAACAGCTGCCTAATCAAGATAGAAATAGAGAAGTAACAAGGATATGGCAACCATTGTTGTGAGAGAGAAATAGAGTATACATGGGGAATCATGATGAAGCCATAGATCTGTGTCCAGCATCATGACTAAGTAAATAAACTTACCCATCAAAAAACATGGTAAACACAAGGGGGAGGTAGAGTTCTTTGTAATGCTAATGCACATGTCTTTTGCTATTGAAATGGAATTGTTTTCTAAGGGTAAATATCAATGACAATGCATATCACACAGTCTTAAATTTAGTCAGCCTGAATTCAACCCTATATTTCTGATGACATTTTTGTTATAATATGTGACAAGACAGTTGTTGTTTTTTTGAATTTTTGAATTTTATTTTATTTACTTTTTATACAGCAGGTTCTTATTAGACATCCATTTTATACATATTAGTGTATATACGTCAATCCCAATCTCCCAGTTCATCCCACCACTACCACTGCCCCTCGCCGCTTCCCCTCTTGGTGTCCATATGTTTGTTCTGTGTCTCAATTTCTGCCCTGCAAACCAGTTCATATGTACCATTTTTCTAGGATCCACATATATGCTTTAATATACAATATTTGTTTTTCTCTTTCTGACTTACTTCACTCTGTATGACAGTCTCTAGATCCATCCACGTCTCTACAAATGACCCAATTTCGTTCCTTTTTATGGCTGAGTAATATTCTGTTATATATATATATACCACATCTTCTTTATCCATTCATCTGTCAATGGGCATTTAGGTTGCTTCCAGGTCCTGGCTATTGTAAATACTGCTGCAATGAACACTGGGGTGCATGTGTCTTTTTGAATTATGGTTTTCTCTGGGTATATGCCCAGCAGTGGGATTGCTGGGTCATATGGTAATTCTATTTTTAGTTTTTTAAGGAACCTCCATACTGTTCTCCATAGTGGCCGTCTCAATTTACATTCCCACCAACAGTGCAAGAGGGTTCCCTTTTCTCCACACGCTCTCCAGCATTTGTTGTTTGTAGATTTTCTGATGATGCCCATTCTAACTGGTGTGAGGTGATACCTCATTGCAGTTTTGATTTGCATTTCTCTAATAATTAGTGATGTTGAGCAGATTTTCATGTGCTCCTTGGCCATATGTATGTCTTCTTTGGAGAAATGTCTATTTAGGTCTTCTGCCCATTTTTGGATTGGGTTGTTTGTTTTTTAAATATTGAGCTGCATGAGCTGTTTATATATTTTGAAGATTAATCCTTTGTCCCTTGATTCGTTTGCAAATATTTTCTCCCATTCTGAGGCTTGCTTTTTGTCTTGTTTGTAGTTTCCTTTGCTTTGCAAAAGGTTTTAAGTTTCCTTTTTTTTAATTTTAATTTCCATTCTAGGTGGTGGATCAAAAAAGATCTTGCTGTGATTTATGTCAAAGAGTGTTCTTCCTATGTTTTCCTCTAACAGCTTTATAGTGTCCAGTCTTACATTTAGGTCTGTAATCCATTTTGAGTTTATTTTTGTGTATGGTGTTAGGCAGTGTTCTAATTTCATTCTTTTACATGTAGCTGTTCAGTTTTCCCAGCACCACTTATTGAAGAGACTGTCTTTTCTGCATTGTATATCCTTGCCTCCTTTGTCATAGAGCAGTTGACCATAGGTGTGTGGGTTTATCTCTGGGCTTCCTATCCTGTTCCATTGATCTACATTTCTGTTTTGTACCAGTACCATATTGTCTTGATTACTGTAGCTTTGTACTATAGTCTGAAGTCAGGGATTCTGAGTCCTCCAGCTCCATTTTTTACCCTCAAGACTGCTTTGGCTAATCACGGTCTTTTGTGTTTCCATAGAAATTGTGAAATTTTTTGTTCTCGTTCTGTGAAAAATGCCAGTGGTAGTTTGATAGGGATTACACTGAATCTGTAGATTGCTTTGGGTAGTATAGTCATTTTCACAATGTTGATTCTTCCAATCCAAGAACATGGTATATCTCTCCACCTATTGGTATTATCTTTAATTTCTTTCATCAGTGTCTTATAGTTTTCTGCATATAGGTCTTTTGTCTCCTTAGGTAGGTTTATTCCTCGGTATTTTATTCTTTTTGTTGCAATGGTAAATGGGAGTGTTTTCTTAATTTCTCTTGCAGATTTTTCATCATTAGTGTATAGGAATGCAAGAGATTTCTGTGCATTAATTTTGTATCCTGCAACTTTACCAGGTTAATCGATAGCTCTAGTAGTTTTCTGATGGCATGTTTAGGATTCTCTATCTATGGTGTCATGTCATCTGCAAACAGTGACAGTTTTACTTCTTCTTTTCAAATTTGTATTCCTTTTATTTCTTTTTCTTCTCTGATTGCCGCAGCTAGGACTTCCAAAACTATGTTGAATAATAGTCGTGAGAGTGGGCATCCTTGTCTTGTTCCTGATCTTGGAGGAAATGCTTTCAGTTTTTCACCATTGAGAATGATGTTGGCTGTGGATTTGTCGTATATGGCCTTTAATATGTTGAGGTAGGTTCCCTCTATGCCCACTTTCTGGAGAGTTTTGGTCATAAATGGGTGTTGAATTTTGTCAAAAGCTTTTTCTGCATCTATTGAGATCATATGCTTTTTATTCTTCAATTTTTTAATATGGTGTATCACATTGATTGATTTGTGTATATTGAAGAATCCTTGCATTCCTGGAATAAACCTCACTTGATCATGGTGTATTATCCTTTTAATGTGTTGCTGGATTCTGTTTGCTAGTATTTTGTTGAGGATTTTTGCATCTATGTTCATCAGTGATATTGGCCTGTAGTTTTCTTTCTTTGTGACATCCTTGTCTGGTTTTGGTATCAGGGTGATGGTGGCCTCATAGAATGAGTTTGGGAGTGTTCCTCCCTCTGCAATTGTTTGGAAGAGTTTGAGAAGGATTAGGTGTTAGCTCTTCTCTAAATGTTTGATAGAATTCACCTGTGAAGCCATCTGGTCCTGGACGTTTGTTTGTTGCAAGATTTTTAATCACAGTTTCAATTTCATTACTTGTGATGGGTCTGTTCATATTTTCTATTTCTTCCTGGTTCAGTCATGGAAGGTTATACCTTTCTAAGAATTTGTCCATTTCTTCCAGGTTGTCCATTTTATTGGCATAGAGTTCCTTGTAGTAGCCTCTTAGGATGCTTTGTATTTCTGTGGTGTCTGTGGTAACTTCTCCTATTTAATAGCTACTTTTATTGATTTGAGTCCTCTCCTTCTTTTTCCTGATGAGCCTGGCTAATGGCTTATTAATTTTGTTTATCTTCTCAAAGAACCAGCTTTTAGCTTTATTGATCTTTGCTATTGTTTTTTTTGTTTCTATTTCATTTATTTCTGCTATGATCTTTATTTCTTTCCTTCTGCTAACTTTGGGTTGTGTTTGTTTTTCTTGCTCTAGTTCCTTTAGGTGTAAGGTTAGATTGTTTATTTGAGATTTTTCTTGTTTCCTCAGGTAGGATTGTATTGCTGTAAACTTCCTACTAGAACTGCTTTTGCTGCATCTCATAGGTTTGGGATCATCCTGTTTTCACTGTCATTTGTGTCTAGGTATTTTTTGATTTCCTCTTTGATTTCTTCAGTGATCTCTTGGTTATTTAGTAATGTATTGTTTAGCCTCCATGTGTTTGTGTTTTTACGTTTTTTTCCCCTGTAATTGATTTCTAATCTCATAGCGTTGTGGTCAGAAAAGATGCTTCATATGATTTCAACTTTCTTAAATTTACTGAGGCTTGATTTGTGACCCAGGATGTGCTCTATCCTGGAGAATGTTCCATGCGCACTTGAGAAGAAAGTGTAATCTGCTGTTTTTGGATAGAATGTCCTATAAATATCAATTAAATCTATCTGGTCTATTGTGTCATTTAAAGCTTGTGTTTCCCTATTAATTTTCTGTTTGGATGATCTGTCCATTGGTGTAAGTGAGGTTTTAAAGTCCCCCATTATTATTGTGTTACTGTTGATTTCCTCTTTTATAGCTATTAGCAGTTGCCTTATGTATTGAGGTGTTCCTATGTTGGGTGCATAAATATTTATAATTGTTATAACTTCTTCTTGGATTGATCCCTTGACCATTATGTAGTGTCCTTCCTTGTCTCTTGTAACATTCTTTATTTTAAAGTCTATTTTATATGAGTATTGCTACTCCAGCTTTCTTTTCATTTCCATTTGCATGGAATATCTTTTTCCATCCCCTCACTTTCAGTCTGTATGTGTCCCTATGTCTGAAGTGGGTCTCTTGTATACAGCATATATATGGGTCTTGTTTTTGTATCCATTCAGCGAGCCTGTGTCTTTTAGTTGGAGCTTTTATTCCACTCACGTGTAAGGTAATTATCAATATGTATGTTCCTATTACCATTTTCTTAATTGTTTTGGGTTTATTTTTATAGGTCCTTTTCTTCTCTTGTGTTTCCCACTTAGAGAAGTTCCTTAAGCATTTGTTGTAGAGCTGGCTTGATGGTGCTGAATTCTCTTAGCTTTTGCTTGTCTGGAAAGCTTTTGATTTCTCCATCAACTCTGAATGAGATCCTTGCTGGGTAGAGTAATCTTGGTTGTAGTTTCTTCCCTTTCATCCCTTTAAATATGTCATGCCACTCCCTCTTGGCTTACAGAGTTTCTGCTGAGAAATTACCTGTTAACCTTATGGGAGTTCCCTTGTATGTTATTTGTCGTTTTTCCCTTGCTGCTTTCAATAATTTTTCTTTGTCTTTAATTTTTGCCCATTTGATTACTATGTGTCTTGGTGTGTTTCTCCTTGGGTTTATCCTGTATGGGACTCTCTGTGCTTCCTGGACTTGGGTGACTAGTTCCTTTCCCATGTTAAGGAAATTTTTGACTATAATCTCTTCAACTATTTTCTTGGGTCCTTTCTCTCTCTCTCCTCCTTCTGGGACCCCTATAATGTGAATGTTGTTGCATTTAATGTTGTCCCAGAAGTCTCTTAGGCTGTATTCATTTCTTTTCATTCTTTTTTCTTTTTATTCTGTTCCACAGCAGTGAATTCTGCCATTCTGTCTTCCAGGTCACTTCTCCATTCTTCTGCCTCAGTTATTCTGCTATTGATTCCTTCTAGTGTATTTTTCATTTCAGTTATTGTATTGTTCATCTCTGGTTGTTTGTTCTTTAATTCTTCTAGGTCTTTGTTAAACATTTCTTGCATCTTCTCGATCTTTGCCTCCATTCTTTTTCTGAGGTCCTGGATCATCTTCACTATCATTATTCTGAATTCTTTTTCTGGAAGGTTGCCTATCTGCACTTTATTTAGTTTTTTTCTGGTGTTTTATCTTGTACCTACATCTGGTACATAGCCCTGTGCCTTTTCATCTTGTCTTTCTGTGATTGTGGTTTTTGTTCCACAGGTTGCAGGGTTGTTGTTCTTCTTGCTTCTGCTGTCTGCCCTCTGGTGGATGAGGCTATCTAAGAGGCTTATGCAAGCTTCCTGATGGGAGGGACTGGTGGTGGGTAGAGCTGGGTGTTGCTCTTGTAGGTAGAGCTCAGTAAAACTTTAATCTGCTTGTCTGCTGATGGTTGGTGTTGGGTTCCCTCCCTATTGGTTGTTTAGCCTGAGGCAACCCAACACTGGAGCCTGCCCGGGCTCTTTGTTGGGGCTAATGGCAGACTCTGGGAGGCATCACGCCAAGGAGTACTTCCCAGAACTTTTTCTGCCAGTGTCCTTGTCCTCATGGTGAGACACAGTTATGCCACACCTCTGCAGGAGACCCTCCAACACTAGCAGGTAGGTCTGGTTCAGTTCCTATAGGGTCACTGCTCCTTTCTCTGTCCCAATGCGCACACTACTTTGTGTGTGCCCTTCAAGAGTGGAGTCTTTGTTTCCCCTGTCCTGTCGAAGTCCTGCAGTCAAATCCTACTAGCCTTCAAAGTCTGATTCTCTGGGAATTTCTCCTCCCATTGCCAGACCCCCAGGTTGGGAAGCCTGACATGGGGCTCAGAACCTTCACTCCAGTGGGTGGACTTCTGTGGTATAAGTGTTCTCCAGTTTGTGAGTCACCCACCCAGCAGTTATGGGATTTGATTTAATTGTGATTGTGCCCCTCTTACCGTCTCACTGTGGTTTCGCCTTTGTCTTTGGATGTGGGGTATCATTTTTGGTGAGTTCCAGTGTCTTCCTGTAGATGACTGTCCAGCAGCTAGTTGTGATTCTGGTGTTCTTGCAAGAGGGAGTGAGAGCACATCCTTCTACTCCGCCATCTTCACGTTTAGTCAAGACATTTCTTTATAGTGGCCCTTTATAAAAGTAAATTTAAAGTCATTTTTCTTATTAGATTTTCACAAATATACAACTTATTAAAATATTTGTGAATTATGTGTTTTGAAATTATCACTAGTAAAGAAATCTAGAATATTTGTGAAAAATAAAAACAAATATAAATATATTCTAGTGCGTACAATGTGAACAAAATTTTTAAAGTGTCAACATGGAGGGGAAAAGCATCAAATGGGAAAACTGGAATCAATCTTAATGTAATTATTATAGTAATGAGAGTATAAGTGGTCCAGACTTTTTTGCTTGATGGTAAAGAATCTCAGATTTGCATGTCATTTTAGTGGTTATCTGTGGTCAAAGTCAAATTTCTCCAACTTGCTTAGGTTGTCATCCTGCCCAGTCTTGGCTTTATTCTTTTTTTTTTCTTTCAGTTTTATTGAGATGTAATTGACATACATCACTGTATAAGTTTAAGGTGTACAGCATAATTATTAGACTTAAATACATCATGAAATAATTACCACAGTACATGTAGTGAACATCCATCATCTCATATATATAAAAAATTAAAGATGTAGAAGAAAAATTTTTTTTTCTTGTGATGAGAACTCAAGACTTATTCTTTGTTTTTTTTTTTTTTTTTGCTACGCGGGCCTCTCACTGTTGTGGCCCCTCCCATCGTGGAGCACAGGCTCCGGATGCACAGGCTCAGCGGCCATGGCTCACGGGCCCAGCCGCTCTGCTGCATGTGGGATCTTCCCGGACCGGGGCGCGAACCCGTGTCCCCCTGCATCGGCAGGTGGACTCTCAACCACTGCGCCACCAGGGAAGCCCAAACTCAAGACTTATTCTTAACAACTCTCATATGTAACATACAGGAGTGTTAATTATATTTATCATGTTGTAGTTTACATCCCTAGTATACTTATCCTGTAACCAGAAGTTTGTACCTTTTTACTGCCTTCATCCAATTCCTCCTCCCCCACTCACTGTCTCTGGTAACCATAAACCTGATGTCTTTTTCTATGCATTCGTTTGCTTGTTTTTGAAGTATAATTGACCTGCAACATATGTTAGTTCCTGTTACACAATATAGTGACTTGTTGTTTCTATACATTTCAAAAAGAGCAACAGTCTATTTAGTGATGTCTCCATGCAAAGATATTACATAATTATTGACTATATTCTCCACACTATACATTTTGTATCTGTGACACTTTTTTGTTTCAACTAGAAGTTTGTACCTCTTAATCTCCCTCACCTATTTCTCTCCTCCCCCTACTTCCCTCCCATCTGGCAGCCATCTGTTTGTCCTCTGTATTTATGACTTCGTTTCTATTTTGTTATGTTTGTTCATTTTTTTTGTTTTTTAGATTCCACGTGTAAATGAAATCATACAGTATTTGTCTTTGTCTGATTGATTTTGCTAAGCATAATATCCTCTAGGTTCATTCATGTTGTCACAAATACAATATTTCATTCTTTTTTATGGCTGAGAATTATTTAATTGTATATATACACAACATCTTTATTCATCTATTAACGGGCACTTAGGTTGCTTCCATATTTTGGCTATTGTAAATAATGCTGCAATGAACATCGGGGTGCACATATCTTTTCTAATTAGTGTTTTCATTTTCTTTAGATAAATACCCAGGAGTGAAATTACTGAATTGTATGGTAGTTTTACCTTCAGCTATTTGAGGAACTTCTGTATTGTTTTCCATACTGGCTGCACCAATTGACATTCCCACCAGTGGTACATGAGGGTTCCCTTTTCTCCACATCCTTCTCCAACACTTGTTATTTCTTGTCTTTCTGATAATAGCCATTCTGACTGGTGTAAGGAGATACCTTGTGGTTTTGATTTGCATTTCCCTGATGATTAGTGATGTTGAACATCTTTTCATGTGCCTGCTGGCCATCTGTCTTCTTTGGAAAAATGTCTCTTCAGTTCCTCTGTCCGATTTTTAATTGGGTTGTTTGTTTGATGTTGAGTTTTATGAGTCCTTTGTATATTTTGGATAGTAACCGTTATTGGATATATCATTTGCAAATGTCTTCTCTCATTCAGTGGGTGGCCTTCTTGTTTTGTTGATAGTTTCCTTCACACTACAAAAGCTTTTTAGTTTGATGTAGCTCCGTTTGTTTATTTTTGCTTTGTTTCCCTTGCCTGAGGAGACATATCCAAAAAAAAAAAATTATTAAGATGTCAAAGAGCATACTGCCTATGTTTTCTTCTAGAAGTTTTATAATTTCAAGTCTTATATTTAAGTCTTTAATTCATTTTGAATGTATTTTTGTATATGGTGTGAGAAAGTAGTCCATTTTGATTGTTTTGCATGTAGCTGTCCAGCTTTCCTGTCACCGTTTATCGAAGAGATTACCTTTTCTCCGTTGAATATTCTTGGCTTCTTTGTCATAGATTAATTGCCCAAGTAAAGGTGGATTCATCTCTGGGTTCTCTATTCTGTTCTGTTGATTCATGTGTCTGTTTCTGTGCCAGTACCATACTTTTTGATGACTGTAGCTCTGTAGCCCAGTTTGAAATCAGGGAGTGTGATACCTCCAGCTTTGTTCTTCTTAAGATTGGTTTGGCTATTTGGGGTCTTTTGTGTTTCCATACAAATTTTAAAATTATTTGTTTTAGTTCTGTGAATAATGCCATTGGTATTTAAGTAGAGATTGCATTGAAGCTGTAGGTTACTTTGAATATTATGGTCATTTTAGCGATATTCTTCTAATCTATGAGCACAGTGTATCTTTCCATCTGTTTGTGTCATCAGTTTCTTTCTTCAGTGTCTTACAGTTTTAACTCTATTCTTCATCCTATACTTAGTGCTTTTCTCACCCACCCAGTTCAGGCTTCTGCTGAGGGAAAGGCAACATGAGAAGCAAGACACCAGGATTAAAACTAGACTTTCATATACTTTGAGAATTTTCTTGGGTAGCTGAGAGCTTACAAACTGTTTTTTCAGATCTGTGTATCTTGTGACCTGAAGAGTGTTAGTCATCAGTAACAAGGCCCCAGATGGAGCCAGAACACCAGCAGCTTCCTTCTCGTTGTTGTTCAGGGCAACTGTAGATGTATATACACATGTTATTCTGAGCCTTATTCAAGTTAGTGTCCATATCTTTCCTGTTTTGGTATATGGAAGTTAAAAAGGAATATGTGATAATAGTAAAACCAATTGAAGAAAATGTGTGAAAGTAATCAGAAAAATGAATGTTATCTAGTTGTTCTATATTCATTAACCAATTATGATTTTCATATCAGTTGTACTGTCAGACCAAATGTGTAATTTTTTCAGAGCTTATATAGTGAACTCAACTGATGATCACAAAATTAGATTGCATGCTTTTCAAATTAATACACCACCAATAATAAAAACTGGGGTCTGAATAAGTTGGCAATTATGCAGATACATAAGGAAGATTAGCACACAAAGGGCTAGTCTTGCTTTGCAATACTCATTTTTCTCTTGATAAAGGCTTGGGGGAGTCACTGCACCTATACTGCTCTACATATTGATGAAGCAGTTAGGAGGGGCTAGGCTATAGCTTTGTAACAAGGTAAAATTCCAGGCTAGAGAAATTACTTTATCAGATGTCAGCTTAATTAAAGGCTGCTGCTATACATTAGAAGCCTTGTTCTTTTTTTTCATAAATGTATTTATTTATTTATTTATTTTTGGCTGCATTGGGTCTTCGTTGCTGTGCGTGGGCTTCCTCTGGTTGCTGCGAGCGGGGGCTACTCTTCATTGCGATGTGTGGGCTGCTCATTGTGGTGGCTTCTCTTGTTGCGGAGCATGGGCTCTAGGTGCCCGGGCTTCATTAGTTGTGGCACGTGGGCTCAGTAGTTGTGGCTCATGGGCTCTAGAGTGCAGGCTCAGTAGTTATGGCACATGGGCTTTGTTGCTCCGTGGCATGTGGGATCTTCCTGGACCAGGGTTCAAACCCGTGTCTACTGCATTGGCAGGCGGATTCTTAGCCACTGCACTACCAGGGAAGCCCAAGCCTTGCTCTTAATAATGCCACTTGTGCCAAGTCCCCAGAAGAAGAGGAGAGGGCAGAAGAGGTGATCAGCTTGTCTCTCTTCAGTTACCTGGTGAACACTGGCCATATCCTTCCTCTGCAGCTCCGGCCATCTCCATGATGGCTGTTGGCTGTGAAAAGCACGGTTATGTGTCTGTCACTTTAGCTGATGGCCTCCTTGATAATGCCAGTTTCAGTGCCAGAACCTAGATTTTGATACTCACAAAGTTGGGACCCAGCGTGGTGGGTCCTACAGTCCCTGGAACTGTGCTGAGTATTTATCAGAACTGGGGAGAATGTTGATTTTCTGATTCAAGCTTATATTTTCTTACTGAAAGACTAGAGCCAAACCTAGAATGTCATGAATATAGCTCAGTTATATATGCCTCCAGCTCCCCTTACCACGTGGCTCAGATGCCAGTGTGGGGGTGGGCTAAGACTTGGTGCATCCATCTCTCTCATGAGGATCAGCTCAGGTCACAAAGCTTACCTGACTGCCCACCTCCTTCCTCAGACATCAGTCATGCCTGGCCAACTCCGATGCCTAGCAAGGGACACAAGGTAGGCTTAAGCTGAGGCCTCTGCAACACAGTAACAGAAATATGCACAAGTATGTTTTAAGTTTCACCTAAGTTGGTATTTTATAAAGTTTGCAATGTAAAAATTATAAATTATAATTGACCCAGTGGTCTCACTTTCTGGAGTTCATTTCTTTGAGCAACTACTGGATGCAAATAAAGCTGTCTATTAAGACTGAAGCCAGTGCTTCAGTTTCTCAGAATGTCTTCTCTTTATAGGTTATATTCAGTTTCCTTAAGTCAAAAATGCCTTGTAATGATATTTGTCTAAATCCCTAATATGAATATCCTCAGAGGATTCATATTTGAGATAAGTAGAATTCCTATTTCTATTAAAATGATTTCTCTTCATTGTTTCCTTCTATTTCAAGAGCAAGTCAATTTTGTAATTTTATTTCCAAATGTCTCTAGTGATCTGCTGACCATTGTCAAGCAATTACCATAATGATCAAAGTGTAGGCCATTATCTGAGACGGAGTGATAGCTCTGCTGACTTCTAAAGTGAGCATCCATGTGTTTAAGGACAGCAAATGTTCTCCACATTATAATCTTGACTACGTATCTTTTAACAGTAGCCAATAAATATGGGGGTAGAAATCATTTACTGAAGTGGAGATAGAGAGACATATTTCTACTGGTTATAAAAATCATCATCTCTGGGCTTCCCTGGTGGCGCAGTGGTTGAGAGTCCGCCTGCCGATGCAGGGGACACGGGTTCGTGCCCTGGTCTGGGAGGATCCCACATGCCGCGGAGCGGCTGGGCCCGTGAGCCATGGCCCTTGAGCCTGCGCATCTGGAGCCTGTGCTCCGCGGCGGGAGAGGCCGCAATGGGAGAGGCCCGCATACTGCAAAAAAAAAAAAAGAAAGAAAAATCATCATCTCTTGAGTGAATAGAGGACTGTAGTAAGAACATAAAATATTTTTAAGATTAGTGGAAATTTAGGGATTTAAAGGAAATGGAGAATGGCACTTTAAACCTAATAAACAGTTTACATCTTACCCACAGTTTGATGACTAGCCAAGGCAAGTTGAAAAATAGCAAGAACTCTTTCTTGCCTTGAAGTTATTAATCAGCAGAATTCTTCCATGTTGAATAAGGTTTTGGAAATAATAACATATCTGTAGAGCAGCTAGGCTGTGTTTCTGGAGCAATCCCTTGCAGAAGAGCTCTACCAGGTAAGGTGAAGGTCTTTGAATCTCTTCAGCCTTGTGATTACTCACTTTGGCCATGATGCCAGATTCTTGGGAACTGCCTCTTGTTCTCTACCAGGTTTTCTTGGAGTATCATAGAGATAGTCATGAGTCGTAGATTATAAAGCAGACCCCAAGTAAGGCAGTCTAAAGTGAAGTATTCCAGATCCTGTAACTTTCTTGAAATGCCCTGCCCTGACTTTTGTTCTTCTTTCCCTCCTCCCAGGCTCCCTAGACCGTTATTTACCCTGCTTTTCTCCAGCTAACTTAGCAGAAACTGCCTATTTGGTCCTACAGATGCATTTTCTTTCTCTTGAAAATTTCTCTGCTCAGGAGTATACTAGAAAGACAACCTCTACTTTACAAAATTCACACTTTTCCAATTAGAACCGATACGAAAGTTGACAAATTTTGGTGAATTAATGAATCCACAGGAAAATATAATTAGACGTTAATATGCAGCCATATTAGGGCATATACCATTTTTGTTTCAAATAAAGATTTTTTAAAAACCCTCAAAATAGGGTTGGAGGGCTTCCCTGGTGGCGCAGTGGTTGAGAGTCCGCCTGCCGATGCAGGGGACACGGCTTCGTGCCCCAGTCCGGGAAGATCCCACATGCCGCGGAGCAGCTACGCCCAGTGAGCCATGGCCGCTGAGCCTGCGCATCCGGAGCCTGTGCTCTGCAACGGGAGAGGCCACAACAGTGAGAGGCCCGCGTACCACAAACAACAACAACAACAACAACAACAACAACAAAAATAGGGTTGGAAATTTAAGGCAATAAAGTGGGCATGGGAATTATATGTGTTTTAGTGGAGCTCTCAAATCAGCTAATCAGGGAGGCTTTGGTTAGAGTGGCTTCTACTTTAAACTTATCTGCAGCTCCATGAGTTGGATGTCAATCTGTTAGTGCTGTTGAAAAGCACTCATTCTGTAACAGTCTGAGTTAGAGAAAATAGTAGATGCTCCTGGGCACATCTGACCTCATGATGCTTCATACCAAGTCCTTTTCAGATTTTAACTTTGTTTCTATTTATTTTATACTTAATTTAGGAGAAGTCTTTCCTTCTCAGCAGTCACATCCCCATATTATGTAGAAGGTCTGCTGTCCTCTATCAGATCCAAGAGCTCCCAGTCAGAGCAACAGAGCATTTTTAGCCTTCAGTGGTTCACTCAGGCAGTTGAGATGAGATCATGCCCTTATAACTCAAGTTCAAAGTTCAAACCCAAGGTTAATGCAGAGGGAGAGGCATCAGTGATCATCAGTTGCCTCTTCTACCAACTGCAGCCACAAGATGGCAATGTGACAATTTAAATAAAATCAAAAGTTATTGAGCTTTGTTTTATTTAGGTCAGAGAATTTTAAAGACTGTGGAATCCACTTTAAGCAACTACTTAAGTTGGACCAGGAATTATATCCCACAATGTATTAATGTTTGTGCTGTGGTTCAGGAGATGGGTGAACCCCAGTCACAGTGATGTCAGCTGGGACAATATATAACCACACGTCTTGCCTTTTCCTTTTCTCCTCTAATGTACTCAAGTATAGTGGTTGGTGCAAGTCCATGGATTCGGCCTTTACAGAGTAATGAGAAGGTTTCAGATGACATTGACTCACACTGGAGGACAAGAGCAGACACTTTGCTTTGATTTTATTTTTCTTCTTGTGAGATGAACGGAGTAAATTCCATCAAAAAGTTAGCTTTTGTAGGACAATAAATCCTATTCTTTTATAGCCAAGTCAGTTAACAATTCCTCCAAATCTCATTGTTTTTCTCAGTGAGAGAGTATATGGTGAGCTTTTACTTTATGAAAAATTTATTATTTAGGTACTTGATTCATTATAGAGAACTGTTTCATGTATTTTGGGACTATGTAGTTTGAAGTATGGAGGTAACATGTTTATTTATTTATTTATTTTTTGCGGTACGCGGGCCTCTCACTGTTGTGGCCTCTCCCGTTGCGGAGCACAGGCTCCAGACGGGCAGGCCCAGTGGCCATGGCTCACGGGCCCAGCCGCTCCACGACATGTGGGATCCTCCCGGACTGGGGCACGAACCCGCATCCCCTGCATCGGCAGGCGGACTCTCAACCACTGTGCCACCAGGGAAGCCCCCATGTTTATTTTTAAAATAAGTCTAGGCCATGTTTCTTTCCTTAGGACTTAGAATTTTAAAATATATAGTAACTACCTAATAGAAAGTTTGTGGATGTTAAAGAAATAATACATGTAAAATAGTATAGTCCTTGGCACATAGATATACAATGAATGTTGTTGTGATATGATTATTATTTCTTGTTGTAGTGTTCATAGTTGGTGTTACGTGGGCGATTATTCATGGGAACGTCTTAGCTTAACTCTGTCATAAAGCCACAGATAAAATTTTTTACCCAATTATCTGTTTTGGAAATGCAAAGAAAATAATATTAGTAGGTAATTCATGTTGACTAAAACTTTGAAATGTATGCTTTATATGCATAATTTCTCCCTCCTCCTTCATTCTCCCTTTTACATGCCCAGATCACCTCCTCATAAATGGGAATGAAGCTCAGCTGTTTGCCCTACTCTCAGTAGTTACTGAATAAAATATTTCCACTTGGACCACTGCTCAGCGGTGTTTATCTCTGACAGAACTGTAGAGTGGAAGCAATGGTGATCTCAGTTACTGTCACTCATAATGACCTGAGTGGGGCTGGATGCTTCTTGCCTCTGCAACTCTAGACTCTGACAGTTAGATGTCTTGGTCCGCAAAGTGAGCACACTCTTGCCAGGATCCACAGTCTACATCAGCCAACTGGGCACTTTGAATTCCTTGCGTCCAGAGACTAACAGGCAAGGAGTAGAGATACCGTCTTGGCAGGAGTCATTGATCCTGATCATCAGGAGGACTAAGACTTCTGATACACAGTTGGGGTGGGACGATACTTAAGGAACCAAGGTGGACTATTTAGGTACCCGTTGATGCTCCTTCTTATGGATTGAATTGTGTCCCCCGCCACCAAATTTGTATGTAGAAGCCCTAACCCCCAATGTGACTACATTTGGAGATAGGGCACTTAAAGAGGTAATTAAGATAAAATGAAGAGCCCTAATTCAATAAGACTGGTATATTTATAAGAAGAGGAAGAGATAGCAGAGCTCTCTCTGCATGTGTAAAGAGGAAAGGCCATGCGAGGGCATGGTAGGTGAAGGTGGAAGGTGACCACCTGCAAAGCCAGGAAAAGAGACCTCATCATAAATCAACCCTGTTGGACATGATCTTGGACTTCTAGCTTCCAGATAAGTTTCTGTTGTTTAGACCACTTAGTCTGTGGTCTTCTATTATGGCAGCCCAAACAGACTAATACCTTCCTGTTGCCCACTTTTTACTGTAAATGGACAGTGATAGCAACTCCAGCCTGAAAACAGCATACTGGGGACCTAGTCCCCTCTGGGATGAGAGTTTGGGTCCTGTCAACCAATAAGCTGCTGAGACCAGCAGAGATGGTAGCTGAGAGTTGGGGGAATCTAGCATGGGCAGTGGAGGAAGGTGAAAGTCAGTGTCATTTGTGGAATGGATAGCTGTTTGTCTTTGCTACCTTTCTTCCTCATTCCTCTCAAGAAGTGCAGCTTACTAGGTTTCTGAAGATGCCTGTTCCCTGAACATATATGCAGATATGACTGTCAGTGGTATGAAGAGGTCTGTATGGGCAGGAATACATGCCACGAGATCTCTCTTCAGGGAAGGGCTTGTTACCCAGGTGCTGCAGCAAATAGTCCTTGCCTGTTGAATGACTGCCTCACCTCGAGGCACATCCTTCCAGGCTGATTTCACATCCAGTGACAAATGGAGGCAGAGGTATGAAGGCTCATCTGTTCTGTTCCAAAGCAGGACAGCTCTGAAGGGCCACTTTAGCTCCAGACGTCTCCTGAGGTCTGGGGAGGCTGCCTGACTTCACAGCAAGATGGCCTCTTCTTCTGCTCAGTTTTCACTCCTCCGCTGCTCTTCCACCACTGTTGATTTTAACGATGCTCCCTTATCAGCATCTCCTTCTGTGAGCTGTCTCAGAGTCTGCTTTCAGGAAAACAGAACCTGTAGCATTCACTAACAATTGGGGTAATCTTATTAAAATGGAGACTGTTTAAAGCTTCTGGCTTTCATTTGGGGTCCTAATCACCTTTCTTGGCAAAATACAGAGTCACACTCAACATTCTGTTGCCTAAACAATTGCCTTTTGACTCCGTTGGTGGGAGTTGGTTTACAATCATGACAGTCCTAAAGGTAACCAGTAGAAGAGGAACAGGTACATGAAAGGCTGTTGCTGTTTTATTGTACCTCACTGTCAGGGCCTCATCACTTTGATGCCTCCTTTGATGCCTCCTTTGATGCATCTAGAAGACGGTAAATGTTGAAGGCAGATGGAAAAAGGATAGTATAGTAGAGCTGAGAAACATTGAATTTTCCTTCCATGGGTGATTATAACTAGGTATAATCTCATAATCTTTGTGCTAAAATTGTGTCAAACTGACGGTCATTGTAATTGATATTAAAGGGGACCAAAACAAATGGGACAGGCTGTGTGTGATGGGCTTATTTTGAGATTAGACATCCATCCTGGATAGACAGCCTATAATTCTGTAATTATGTTCTGCAAGCTATGGGAAACGGCAGCAACAACAAAAAGTGCCGTGTCCAGTTTGCACATCGTGAATGGAACAACACAGAATAAATACATCCTACTCTATTGATTGATTGCTTTTCTGAACAGTTCCTGTAACACAATATTTCTTTGCCGTGTCAAATCTCTTTATGCCATTGAACTTCCCATTGGATTAGCCGTGTTCCTCCCCTGAAATAGGGAAAAAGGGAAAAGAAAATAGTCTTAAGATATTTCAGTAGAAGAAAATTCCTTTAAAATTTAAACTATTTTATATTCAAACAAACCATTAAATAATAAATTTAAATATCCAATGGAGTTTTTACTTTTAGTTTTTGTATAATAACTTAGATCTGGATTAATGGAATTTTGTGATCCAAGACACATTTTAAAGTTACTGTCTTTGACTCCTTCATCATATTTATTTCTATGGCCTACATTTTAAAGTCCCTACATCCATCATTAACCTCTCTTATTCACTAATGCACGTACTTTAAAACATTTCTTAAGTTTAAAAAAATGACTAAATCGAATTTCAGTAGATATTTGCTGTTTCACATAGTGGCTTTGTGTTTTTTACCTCAGCATCTCTAGTTTTTATTCTGTTGGTGATGGCTTTTAATTGCCTTTTAGAGAAGTATGCCTCCCACATTGTCAGAATCTTAGTGTATATCCAGATGCTCCGCACACAGTTAATGGACAGAGAAGAGAAAACAGTTGGAGTTCTTGACTCCAGTGGTGATGGCCAGCATGAGACGGGTCAGCAGCAACAGCATCCTTGACCTTAGGATCATCCCTGCCTTCATCCTTTTACCCAGTTGGGGTCTTTGGTTATTCTCGCTGATGGTCTGAGGAACCTGATAATTTTCTAATAAATCTCTTTTTCAATCATGTTAGCCAACCACTTTTGTTGAAGCAATAAAAACAAAATCTGTAGTTCAGAACTTTTTTTTTTTTTTTTTTTTTTTT
>NW_006782754.1:40228-43386 GCF_000442215.2 Lipotes vexillifer | reverse complement strand
TTTTTGCGTTACGCGGGCCTCTCACTGTTGTGGCCTCTCCCGTTGAGGAGCACAGGCTCCGGATGCGCAAGCTCAGCAGCCATGGCCCACGGGCCCAGCCGCTCTGCCGCATGTGGGATCTTCCCGGACCGGAGCACGAACCTGTGTCCCCTGCATCGGCAGACGGACTCTCAACCACTGCACCACCAGGGAAGCTCCAGAATTTTTAAAGTACCTAAAAAATGTCAAGTTTCAGTTTTGTATGGTGAATATAAAATAGGGAACTAATGCATCTAAAGTGTTGTAAAGACAAGGACAACTTTATTATTGAATACCTATCTTACTCATTTTCCTCCATGATCACTAATATTTTAGAATATTGTCTCTTCATATGCTTTCATAATGTATTTGACCCAAGAACATGTTTCCACTTATTGAAGGTTCTTTATTTTGGAGAGGATATGGCAGAATATTGTCAGAGTGAAGAGTCTTTAGGATATTTGAGTTATCAGGATTGGGGAAGAGGATTTGAATCAAGCAGCACTTATGTCCATACTGATCATATTGATTGATTCATTCATTCCTCTGTTAGACAGGTTTTGTGCACTTTATGCCAGACAAATAATGAAATAAACAGTCAATTGCAGTGCCCTGAGCAGTGAAAGCATGGGGTGCTGTGGAGCTCAGGAGGATCCTGAAAGGGCCATCGAATGCTCAAACTATGTGATGCTTGTTTTGGGTCTGGAAGAATGTGGAGGAAGTATTCTGGCAAAGAATGAGGGAAGGGAAAAAGAACCAATAGCCTGTGGGCAAGATCCAGGAAGGAAAGCATGGTGCATTTGGAGAAAGGAAGTGGTTCCCAGTGAGCAGGGTTTAAGGGTTGACATTAAGGATTTGATGAGTCGAAAAAGGATGGTAGGAGCTAGAGATGGAAAACTTTGTGTGCCATGTTCGAGCTTGGCCTTGATCTACAGACTTGTGAGGAGCTTGGGAGCTACAGAGTTAAGATAGGCATTTTTAGAGAATCAACCTGACTGCTGTACAGAGAATGAATTGTATGAGATCTAAAATCGAAAGAGAGAGAGCAGTTAAAGCTATTTAAAGAGTCTAGATGAGATACTGGAGGGGAGACCTAAGACAGAGACTCATTACGGTTAGTCTAAATGCCCCTTCCATGTAACCCCAAAAGCAGAAGGCCTTTCCATTGTTAATTTTAAATACAAGTCCCATAAGCAGATTTCTTTCCTCCCTCCTTCCTTTCGTTCATTCAGGAGTTAAATGTTTATGTGCTCTTGTAATGCATTATTCAAGCTACGTAGTTATGGTGGGGAATGTAGCAGGTATATTGTCTACCCTGATTTCTACCAGCCAGGGTTCTAGCAGGAAATGGTGACATACTCCAAATTGCATAATTCAAGAATGGGTTATTAAAGGGAATATTTTTTAAAGTGGTAGAAGGTGGTAGCCTGGGGCCAGTAACAGCTGTTAGAACACTTGACCTGAAGAAACAAGGGAAGGGAGTGGCTTTTCATAATCTGGAATAGGACAGCCTTGTGGAGAGGACCCACCTTGGGAGAAGCTGTGATCTTCAGTTGGGGTGGAAGGTACTGCCAATCCAAGGTGACTTTCAAAGAGCGAGCTGGAGAACAGATATCCTGCCTATCCTTTTATCCTGCTCTATCCTTCCTTCCAGTATCCTGCTGGGCTTTCAGCTGGCCCAACCAAACAGAAGGGCAAAAGGCATGGGGGTCTATTATGTTTTCTATTTGGGTCCTCCTCATGGAGCAAAAAGGCAGTACAGAATTTTGGAGAATTAAGTGGGACAAGCAAACAAAAGGTATAGAGAATGCCAGGAAACTCCCATGCTTTCCTCTATCTGTGTGTGCATGTGTTTACCTTGTTAAGACTGTCTGTGATGTTTCTTTCAACTTGGTCTCACCTTGTTCCGGCAAGGATAATCCAAAAATAAAAGATTGTATTGTGTGCTTCAGGGAGTGTGAATTGAGAAGGGATGGATTTCAAGACTGCAGCCCACGTGTAATAGTCCACTCTGGACAATGTGAAAGGCCAGAGTCCTCACAGGACCTCCTAGGAAAGCCCACATACCTGCCGTACAGAGGGCTGTCGGAGGTCTTCCAGTGTGAGTCAGGAAGAGAGAAATGCGAATGTAAAATTTTACCCACTTTCTCTGAACTTCTCATGGGCTCTAGAAAAACCAGAAAATAGCAGGGCTGTAGAAGTCAAGTGGAAAGTGAAAGAACAGATGTTCCCTTCCCTTTGTAGATCCATGGTTCAGGCTTGTACTGGAGGAGGGAAAGCTGTGGATTGAAATGGAGATGACAGTTTTGACTTAGAATGAAGTTTTTCAGTACCTGAAGGTGAATCTTACTTGCTGAATGTGGATTTTGATCCCTTAAAATGCCTCCAAAGTCATGTGATATGCATAAAATGGGAGCAGAGATTGAGCAGAGTGTGTTTAAAGACAGTGTTTGTAGAAAAATAAAGCTACTCCCTGGTCTCTGTAAACCAGTTATAATAGTATCATAGGATCTTCTGTGTGTTGAATTAGAAGCCCCAGTAGCGTAATTAGTCAATGCTACACTTTCTGAATAATTTTATTTCTCTAATGATATGGTGGAAAGGTTGAATTGAGCAAAATATATATAGTATTCATTGTTCAACCAGAGTAAACTGAGTCACTGAGTCTTGGTCTCCACAACTGCTACTTTTGCTTTCTGGTGCTTAGCTCTTTAACTTCTAGGGAAGTTTTCACTAAGACTGACTCAGCAATAATACAGGCAACACTTCATTCCAGTTTTAAACGTCAGCATCTATTGAATACACATGCGAAAGAGGCAGACTGTTGGGAATCTATGGAGTTGGGAGGGAAAAAAACAAAAGGAAAGCTTCATTCTGAAAAAGGAAGAACAACTGAAGAAGCCAGCAGTGGAAAGGAGTGTGGGTACATCTGACAAAGAAAGATTAACTCAGTGGTTAATGATGAATTTACTGATAGACTGTAAAGAGGGTTTGAAATGTGGGAGAGTTTAGAAAAGATAATAGAGTTAGACAAAAAGAGGAGTTTTTCATTATGGGGAAGTTTTTAATCGACAGCGGGGAGAGAGAGAGAGAGAGAGAGAGAGAGAGAGAGAGAGAGAGAGAGAGAAAGAGAGAGAGAG